>NW_026596463.1:1020898-1066017 GCF_907164565.1 Psammomys obesus | reverse complement strand
CACACACACACACACACACACACACACACACACACACACACACACACCATTAAAAAGGGGGCTGGGTAGTGGTGGCACACGCCTTTAATCCCAGCACTCTGGGAGGCAGAGCCGGAGAGGATCTCTGTAAATTCGAGGCCAGCCTGGTCTACAAAGTAAGTCCAGGACAGACAGAGAAAACATGTCTTGGAAAACCAAAAATTCCCCAGAAACAAACCTAGATACAGAATACAAGCATTTCTTTGAAGGTACCTTGTACATAACAGCAGGGCAGTGCAGCGACAAAACGGGGCTACAGGGGCTGGGAAGGTGACCAATGAAAGAACACCATCAGTCCAGCTTTCAAGCAGGCCTACGTCTCCCAGGAGACGGCGAGAGGAACCTGAACGTTGTGCTGTCATCCACCAACTCTGCGGAGGAAGGCCTGCTGCAGGCAGATGAACAGTGTAGGGCTTCCGGACCTGTGCCTCAGGGGCGGTCTTCTGTGTGTGTGGGGAGAGGAGGGTGATGGGGGGAAAGAGGGAGAACAACAAGAACAGGAAAGGCCTAACAGAAGCCTCTAGGAAGTGTTGGAAGGTCTGAGGACTGTGAGGAGGCACTGGGGAGCCGGCCACAGGACAGCTGCTGCTTCTTTAGAAAGGATGACTGGGCCTCAGCCAAGGCTGAGAAAGGTAATGATAAACAATGCAGTATGCAGGTGCAGGCCCAGGACCCTCACCCTTTGCAGTGGTTCTCAACCTATGGGTCATGACCTTTCTGGAGGTCAAACTACCCTTTCACAGGGGTGGCCTAAGACCATCGGAAAACACAGGTATGTACATTGTGATTCCTAACAGTAGCAAAATCACAGTTACACGGTAGCAATGAAAATAATTTTATCATGGCGGGGAGCGTCACAGCATTAGGAAGATTAAAAACCACTGGTTTACACCTTCACTTGGCTGAAAAAAACAGGGGGTAGGGAGGATGGGAAAGAGGAAAGATGGATAAAGAGGGGGCATAATCTTTGCTGTGAAAAAGAGGCTCTTTTGCTGAGGCACTTGGCAATAGCAGAGGCTTGAGGGCCTTACCTAACGTTAGAGTGCAGACTCCAAGCTGACTCAGCACTCTGTCTCAACCCCGTTATTGATCTGCATAGCTCTGTTTGAGCTTGCCTTCATGGGTCCAGCCTATCAGCAGTCTGTCCCAGTATCAGCCTGCGCCCCCCCCGCCCCCGAGGTGAGGTAGGAAGGCTATCTTACACCGTTCACTTTGTGCGTTAGCTATTTCCTGAGCAGATCTCTAAGGTCAGTTCTTTCTAGGATGGGGCTGGCGGAGTGCAGAGAGGGAGGGTGGAAAAGTGGACACAGAAATGGAGACGTTGGGAAAGAAAGGGCCTATCCTGTCGTAAGTACTTCGCTGGTCTGGCCACAGGCCTTGACTTGCAGTAGCCATCTGTGATGTCTCCAAGAACAGCATGGAGTCACATTCATTCTGAGCCCCTCAGACCTCAGGTTCCCTTAAACATTTCAGCAGCGCTGACCTGATGCAGGCTGCTTGCGTTAGCCAGGCTGTCCCTTAACTGCCCTCCTCAATCAGCCTCCTCTGGCCTCCCTCCTGGGTCTGCTCTTCCCACCTGCCCTCTACTCTACCATTCTCACCACACACTGCATTCTGTGTCCTTTCAAACCAGTATCTGACCAAAACAGCACCATCTTGGTCCCCAGGCAGTTTGAGTGCTCCTGTGATGCCCCATAGGTGCCAGAATTTTGGATTTCATGGACAATTTATATTTCAAGGGACTTAACTTATGAAATGGTGATTTGTCAACTTGATAAAAGCACGTGAAAACTTGCCATCTGTTATCACCATCACTTCATATGAGAAAGGCACTAACAGCCACGTGACCTCTCCAGACAGGAAGTGCAATGTTTGAGAAGAAAGCTTAGAAGATGTTTCCAAGAAAGCATGGTTGGAAAATACCTAATTTTTGTTTTCATTTTTTTTAATTGTGTTGTGGAGTTGGCAACATTTTATCAAAGTTCAGCATTGAGAACCACTACTCTATGTGGGTAAGAAAAGAAATGTGAGGCCATGAGAGATCATGAGTGGAAGCGACAAGTGCTGGAGGCTGCAATGAGGTAACACTCAGATGTCACTCAAATTTCCTACATATGGGCAGAGCTGATCCTGGTGGGCAGTACCTTTGGGGGAATGAATGTTCTGGCCCTTCCTTTCCTGCCTTTGTTCCCCAGGAATCTCCCCTCTTTCACACTGTGATGATCCAGGTCAGCCTAACTAGTCAATTCTAGGCAGTTATTTCTTGTGTACCAGGCTACAACACCATTGGCGTTTGGGGGAGTAATTTTCTAATAGTCTGGCTGTAGTAATTGTTTTAACTGGGACAGAAAATCAAATTAGATAACTTGTAACTGAAGGTTTCTAGTTCTTGATCTTCACTATTGAGGATAAGTATTTTTAAAATACAGTATTCCGGAAATAATCGGCAGCTTGGTAACAGTGACCAAGCTGGTGTCCAACCTGTGACTTCTATGGAGAGGAGTCAGCCTTTCCTAGAGAGGTGGCTGCCTCAGAATCTGCACAGGGGAGCCTGGGAGAGCTTGTCGTCATAGAAAGTAAGGGAGACAATTAAGACTGGGTCAAAGGCACAGGGACCAATGTATAAGTGCCACCCTGTTCCCAAACAGAACAATCTGAGTATCAAAAAGAATAACAAGTGTCATGCATTGAAATACATTACATATGTTAAAATTCACAAAGTGTATAAAGATTAAAGAAATAACTGGTAATTTTGAAAGCTGCTTGACAAATACTCATTAGTCTGGAAATTGGTAAAAATAAAAAGAATCAAACATTTCCCTGGCCTTTTCTCTCCCCAGTAATATTTAAAGTACCCAAGCAGTTGTTAAAGCAAAGTTCTTCCCAGTTAATGACTGCGTGCAGAGTGGCAGAGAGGCACTATTTTGTGACCTCTTAATGAGAAAATAGCTGTAAAAGCTTTCTCTAATGGCTGCTACAGCCATTAGGTTGGGGGCCCGATAGGAGACTTCCTGCCTTGGGACCAGACAACAACACCTGAAGCTACTGATTAACTGTGAAATCACAGAGTCAGAGCCTGGCCCACACACCCTCCAGATATGTTGTCACAGGAAGTACACACGTCATTATGCTCGAGGAAATCCTCTTGCCAAGAGATAAAGCCTAAATCTGATTAAGACTCTAGAAGTTACTACATGGGCACACAGGAAACAAAAGAATGTATTCAGGAAAATCTATAATATTCTATAAGAAAATTAATAGGAAAATAATTTCTTCAGTGAAAAATAGGAAGAAAATCCAAGCCAGCAGACCTCCAGACTTTAGAAGACCTCAGAGACACAGCAGCCAGAGGCAGAGCTTGGGTTTGCCTGGATTCTGAATAGGAGGAACCAACTGAGAAAGTGGATTATGATGTGTCAATAATGACTTTATATTTAAGCAAGACTATCATTTTGTCGATGTGGAAATGAAACTACAGTGAAGTCAAAGAAAAGTCCTTATCTTTAGAGGACTGTGTGAAAGTATTGACAAAAGAAAAAAAATGTTTTTGGTTTTTTAAGAGTTTCTCTGTGTAGTCCTGGCTATCCTGGGTTCGCTTTGTAGACCAGGCTGACCTCAAATTCAGAGATCTGCTTGCCTCTGCCTCCCAAGTGCTGGGATAAAAGGCACGACCATGCCCAGCTTTCTACTGGTTCATTTTAAAACCAACTGCAGCCATAAAATAGTTTCTTTTAGCTGGGTGTGGTGGCACACTCCTTTAATCCCAGTACTCAGAGGCAGAGACAGACAGAAGTCTGTGAGTTCGAGGCCAACCTGGTCTACAAAGCGAGTCTAGGGAGTCAGGACTACACAGAGAAACCCTGTCTTGAAAAAATAAGGGGTGGGAGAGGGTGGCTGGAGAGATGGCTCAGAAGTTAAGAGCACTGGCTGATCTTCCAGAGGTCTTGAGTTCAATTCCCAGCAACCACGTGGGGCTCACACCATCTATAATGAGATCTAGTGCCCTCTTCTGGCCTGCAGGCTCCAAACACTGTATATGTAATGAATCTAAAAAATAGCCCAGTGGAGGAGGAAGTGTGCCCAGGGGCTGAGACTTCTTGTGTGCCCAGCTGCAACACTTCTTGCTTATGTCTCTGGCACATATGTGTCTGGTATTCTCCACACTGAAATAAAACCCCAGCTCTCCAAATGTTTTCAGTATCATGCTTTCTGGCCAGAACACCCATGCTACCATCATAATCTGAAGGAGTGAAACAAGTGAAACAAACAGATAGTCTCCCTCGAGCTGTTACTGGGCGGAAGTACACGATAATCTAATTTTAATGCACCCGCAAGTGAGAGAGTCTACGGCTCTCTTCATGCATTCCCTTGTTTATTTAATAACAAGAAGAATACACATAACACAATTTAAAAGTTAGGAGTTTAAAAAAAACAGTTCATTTTCTAAGCACTATGTAAAAACAAAGGAAAATGAAGTAGTTGAATATAGGCTTTGATGTTTCCATGGAAACGAGTTATAACAGTTGTTAAGCTCAAGGCTAGTCATGGTGCTAAACGCTTCCATGCAACACTGTTTCATGGGCTGTTGTTGCTCGCCACACACACTTATGGGGAAACTGCAAGCTCAAAGGCTAAGGAAGAGCTCATTTCCAGCCAGGAGCCCGCCAAGGACATCCCGCAGGCCTTCCAGTGACGCATGATATATAGACCTCAATTCACTTTAATTCTCACTCCAAGCCTGAGGGCAGCGCTTATTACTCCCACTTAACAGCTGAAGAAATTGACGCTTGGAGAACTTGCCCAGATGGTGGAGGCATCAATGGAGGAGGGTTTCAAACTGACCTCAAAGCCTGCCTCAGTCACTGCTCTGCCTCTATAGCTCAAACGGTCCTCACCATGTTCCTCTGTCCCACGGAAAGCATTTTCTCCTCATTTTATGAAATCAATGTCACTGTATCATTCAAGTCACTGAGAGTAGGATGGTATCTGATTAGCAAATGTCAATCAGACATCCAGTTGGCAGGCCCTAAACTTCCAATGGTGCCTGGCACATAGCAGGTACTTCCGAGGGACTTCTGAGTTACCCATGATTACTGAGATCTGAATGAGCCAAGCAAGCTACTGAGTGCAGTCAGCATTTTGATTTACATCTCATTATAGCCAGTATTTTAATATGTTAGCAAATGATCCATCTCCTGTAATTTTTAGTATGTAAGACAAGTAAGATATACTTTAGTATTTGAGAAACCGTTATTATAGCCTGAAGAATTTCATTAGGATTGACTGTTGATGCAAAATAATGTGGTATTTTGGCAGGCCCAGCTCAAAAAGAAGGCCAGAAGCCCGACGCCCACATCTTTCTTTGATTCAGCAATCTCCTCTCCAGACTAACATTATAGGATCATTTGTAGCCTGTTTTAACATTGCTAATAATAATCGTCCAACATGGAAAACAAAAATACATTAGTCTTGACTATTTAACACAAATGAAACAAACTGGAAAGTTCATGCTCCTCCCTTAGTGAAATTGGTGACTTTCATTGTTATCTTTGGTTGTTTAATTTGCTTATCCTCCATTCAGAAAATGTCTGCCTGAATTCACTTTCCTAGCTTCCATTACTAACCTCTGGTTCTCATGTTTGACACTAACTCAAATAGCCTTGAAACAATTATCTTCTTCTCTCCCTTCAGAATTGTCTATACTTTAATGAGTTTCCATTTAATCTTGTCTTTGTCAAAGAATATCACTTTGAATAGCTAAGACCTGCAAACCCCCAGGGAGTTCCCAGTGCCCTGCTGTGCCTTCCCCATTGCTCTAATGTCCTTTTATGACAAGGTGGGTGAAACTGCCCTGCAGACCTATTGTGGCCGTGCAATCTTTACAAATGACTGGGCAATTCTCTGCTCACAGACAGCCCCTCCCAGACACCCCTAAAAGGCAGCACTTACTGTCTTTATTGACACATGAAGTTTGGAAATGTTGAGTTCCTTTCTCTTCCCCTTTATCTCTTCAAAAGTCTAGTTTCCAAACACAGGGGGATTCTGAACCATCCTGACATTATCGTTAAGGCGTCTGAGGCATAGCGCAGCCATGGATGTGGCCATACCTGATGAAGAGAGTAACTCAGAGGACATCATCCTCTGGGACATTAACGAGGGTTTGCTTTGCAAAGTCCCCCCACCCCCCTGGCACCTCCTACAGAGAATGGAGAGCTGCTTAAAGAAGAGGCTGGAGTCACAGGGAAGTCTATTCTCATGTGTTCATATATCCTCTCCCTCTCTCTGGATCGAACCAAGGGCCTTCACACACTAGGCAAGGGCCACACCAATGAGCTCCACCTACACCCCGAGGACACGCCCATTCTTTTTTTTTTAATGTTTGTTTATGTGTTTAATTTTTTGAAACAGGATTTCACTATGTAGTTCATGCTAGCCTCAAATTCATTATCTTCCTGCCTTAGCTTCCCAGTGCTCATAAAGTTGTGGGCCATTGTGTTGAACTCACCAGCTCAGCTTTCTGTGGTAAAAAATAAACAAACAAACAAACAAACAAATAAATAAATAAATGTATATTTAGAATTAGTCAGCTGGATTCAGCTTAGATGATCTCAATGTCACTGTATCATTCAAGTTACTGAGAGTAGGAATGGTACCTGATTAGCAGTTTTGTGGGTGACATGCAAAGCTTCTCAGTCAGGAGTGGTGGGGTGTAGGCCTGACAGGGGTGCTGACTGCAGCCATAATAACGTCACAGAGCTTCTTCACACCATTTGAGCTGATCCTTGTCAGCCACGGCGTCTACAATGAGCACAGTGTGTTGTCTTCTGCCTTCTTCATTGTTGACTCAGTGAGCCCAAACACTGAGGATCCAGGAGCAAACCTAAATTCCCTTGGGACAGTATGACAGCTATGCCACTACTAGTCCATTCTTGAGAAGAAACATTGGTTACTTATCTTGAAAGACCCCCTATCCCCCTGAGTTAAACAGAGTTAGACATAGCTAATGCCATTTTGCAGTGTACCACAGTTCTGGGAAAAATAGTAAAGGCCGGATGGGAACTAAAAATTACTCTGAGAAAATCCAGCAGCTAAGTCAGTCACTCCCCTCAAGGTATCTGCAGTCAAGGCTGCCCTAGCTGAGCCAAAAACAAAACAACTTTGTCCTGACCACCCTCATGGGATATCTGACAGGTGGTCCGGCTGAGATAAGAGTCCTGGGAAAAGCAACATATGGCGGCACTAGTCAAGGCCGTCATAATTGTTATGACCACCCAGTTCCTGGAATTCTGATGTCCCTGCCAACTTGATTCATGTTATGGTTTCATGTAAAAGAGCCAATCAGCTCCCTGTAACTATGCCTCTCGCTTTGCTTCTGTATCAGTGCTTCTGCTCAAACCCTATAAAAAACCCAGCTTTCTGCCCGGAAAGGCGCGTAAAGTCATCTGAGTGACTTTCCGCCCGGGTACCTGTGTATCCAATAAAGCCTCTTGCTGTTTGCATCCGAAAGCCTGGACTCACTGATCTTTGGGAGGGGGTCTCTCAGACGAAAGATACCCCCTGGGGGTCTTTCAATCTCTTTTTTGGTTGGTTGGTTAGTTGGTTGGTTGGTTGATTGGTTGGTTGTTGTTTTCAAGACAAGGTTTTTCTGTGTAACATTCCTGGAACTCACTTTGTAAACCAGGCTGGCCTTGAACTCACAGATATATGCCTGCCTCTGCCTCCCAGTTGCTGGGATTAAAGATACTCACCACCACTGCCCATCTAATTATTTCTTTTAAACTATCTCTAGGAGTCAAAGAATGTAGAATGTCAAATAGTCTTCCATCTAATATCAGACATGTACATCTGTGTATGTCTCCTCTCTCTTCATACATCACAGCTATTGGATATAAAACACGATTTTGGGGGGACTTTGCTCTACCATGAGAGACAGATACCACTGGACAGACCACTGAAGAGTATACATAACTACAACCCCAAAGCAATGTGCAAGGGAGGTTATGGAAGCCTTCCTCAAGCAGTGCTTGAACTGAAATGGGAGAACTGGGTAGGAACTATGGAGTTGGCTTGCAGTTGGGAACTGGCTGAGCACTCAAGTCACAGCTAACCACATTTGCAACAACATGGGACTTTGGGGTAAATTAAATAATGCCAATGTGATTTGCATTCAGAGAATGAACACAGACAGGACCACACCATGCATGGACACAGTAAGGATTTCCTTCCTTCCTTCCTTTTTCTGTCTCTCCTCCTCTTCCTTCCTTCCTTCCTTCCTTCCTTCCTTCCTTCCTTTCTTTCTTTCTTTCTTTCTTTCTTTCTTTCTTTCTTTCTTTCTTTCTTTCTTTCTTTCTTATTATAAACAATGAGGACCCAATCAAGAACCTGAATCAGGAGAATGTTTTGAAAGTAGTCTTGTGCTTTGAAACATTCTCCCTAGCTAGAAAAATGGACCAAGAAATGTGATGGAGATTTGAGCTGTAAAGCTGTCCATCTCAACCTACCTAACTCGAGCACAGATGTGGCAGACAGCTCAGTGCACCAAAACTGGTGGCCCACATGTAGCCTGGGCAGCAAGGATGCTGTGCCATGCTCCCTCCTGGACTACAGAAATACCCATCTGTCAGTAAGCCTGGACCACAAAGGCAGAGGAGTTTCTGCCTACAGGTAACCCCAATCAATGAGAGAGGAGAGAAGGAGGACCATATGTTCCAGCCTTCCTGTGCTCTGTGCCCTTGCCCTGAGGCACACCCTACACTTCCCCCGAGGCCTGCAGTGGCACCAGCTGCCCAGTGCAGTAAGCAATTTATCTGCAAGCAGTTGTGGGCTTCCTTCCTTCCAATTTTACTTTCTCCTCTCCATCTCTCCTGCCTCCTGTGAGCACCTCCTTGCTCTAGGACCTGCAGACAAGTCCTTACCTTACGTTTGAGATGGGGAAACAACTAGAAAGCCTAACAGAGGGAGCTGCAATATCACGAAGTCCATTTATATAGTGAAGAACCAAACACAGACACTCTGACTGCTGTTTTCATTATCTAGTCTCCTCTCCAAACCTTGGAATCTCAACCAGACACAACCATTTTGTTACTGTGTCACTGGCTCTTGTTTGGCCTGATTGCAGACAGAGAGTGGTGAAGCAGCTCATGTTTAGGGCTTTCTGACATGATTCTCTAGGTATGGTATCAGCGTTGGCTGCCGGTCCTTACCTCTGCTCAGGCTGCCAGCTAAAATGTCTCCATGCTACCTGCCTCTCCATGTGGCTGAGCTTCCTCAGAGCTTAACCGTTTCTCCAGCAGGCTGTGCTATGTTTTCTAGCCTAACTCAGAAGCCCCACAGCATGTTTCCTTTGCATTCCATTTATCTGAGGAGTCACTATGAACAGCCCTTCTGTGAGAGGAGGAGAGTGAGATTGCCGCGGGCTGGGGAAATGTCAGGGTATTTCATGCGGTAACATGTTTGAGAAAGATTGTGGAAATGTATTTCTTGCCTGTGTTCATTTCCTTTGCCATGTTACTGAAAAGGGAGAGTACAACTTTTCACAGACTTCCCCTACCAAGCTCTGATGTTTAGCAATATCATGCAAAGGGACACAACTGACATGCTAATAAATCTTTCTGCCCTTTCCAAGGGAGGGTCCTGTTTTGACACTACAGCAGTGAGGTAGGGGAAAAAATTGAGACTTAGAACAGCCAAGAGCCAGAGACACGGGGAAAGCAGCCACTCCCTGAGACAGAAGCACCTTAATCAAGAAAAAGTACATGGGAAAATATATTAATGACATATTCAAGCCTTTCAAATCGAACTTAGAAATAGCTCGGTTAATGATTTATTTCTCAATATGAGAATTCTCTTTATATTGACTATTTTGCCCTCACAAATGTCAAGCCATTTATTCTATTGCTAAGGTGCCCATATTTTCAATAGAAGTAGTTCCTTTTAAATGTTAGGAGATATCAACCCTGAAATCAATTCATTTTTCTTCTTGTGCTAAAAATTAGAATATCACAGTAGGGCACAGTCTAATTGATGTTAACAGGGATCAGAGAAAAAAAAAATAAAGACCCAAAGTCTTCTATTTGATTTTCCTTTGAAGACTCATGACTGGATAATCGTAGCTATATTTTAGCTCATCTATGCCCATTGATCCATCGTGTCAGAACTCAATCATCAATCAATATGTCCTTTGAACAAAGCCAGGAATTTTGGAATACTCAATTGAAATCCTAGCACCATCATGGTGGGAACTTCCTCCATCACTTATCCTTAGCTAAACTGCAATTTAGTTTGCCATTAATTCCCTGATGATTTTGCCACCATGAAAATCAGTTGGTTTCCAAAATGTGCCATGCCATTTCCTCCTGAAGTCTATAGTTCAAGACAGTCAACAGAGAGACAGATAAGGTAGCAATCCCTGAAAGTGAGCCTTTGAGAACCTAGGCATAATGAAGGCCATTGTGTCATTTCATATTTATTACTTAAGATAATATAAAAATGTAATAATATAAAATAATATAAAAATGATTAACTGTACAAAAAAATACCTCAAACTGACATAATTCAAAACAGTAGTTTGGGAGCCAGGGCATGCCAGGGAATAAACCCATAGTCCTGTACCTGCTGAACATGTACCAGAACACTGACTTACACCTCCAGCCTCCCAAAGCAATCCTTTGTCAGTCATATTGTATATATCATGGTTTTTGTCTGCCAGAAATTCAGACAACAAGATGGAGTTGGCTCATCATCTAAGATATATGAGACTTCAGCTGACTTAGCTCAGAAGATGGGAGCTGGGACACTGGTAGTTCCCTGGGTTCAGTCACTCTCCTTCCTTTCCTCAAGACACACATCTGAGTCTGTTTCTCCACTTGGCTTCTTGTGATGCTGGTCTGGATTTGCTTACAGTGAGAAAACCCCAGAATAGGCATGCTTCTTACATGGTAACTGAGGATTCTGGGAGTGTTCTCCCAAACAGAAACCAGAAGGCACAAAGAGACCCCAAGTAGCTAAGACTAGGGACCTGCTTGGGTCCCTGAGACAAAAGACATGTGGTAAAAGCCAGCACAGCCCACCTGTCCACAGTTCTCAGGGAGCACAGGTACCTAGTAGCCCTAGACAACTTGCTCCTGGACTGGGCATGGGGTGACGTCACTTTTACAGTGAAACATTTAAGAAAAGCACTTATTGGGCCCCTGATACATGATCACCTCTGTGTCATTGTTATTTTGCTCAGCCCCTTTGTCCTCTGTTTCCCCATCATCAAAATGGTGTGATATAATTTTGCCTTCCCCGCAGAGTTACCCTGAGGAGGAAGGACCAGCTGTGTGAACACTGGAACACTGGATCAGGGGCTGTGAAGGAGAAACAGAACAGATTCTTAGAAAATTATTAACATATCCCTTTAAGGCCAAGCCATTCACTCCTGGGTTATGAGGATGATAAATGTCTTCTAATCAAAGAATTTACTAATTAGCTGCTGCATCATCAGTGGTCCCAGTCTCTCCGGGTTGCAGCGCAGGCAGAAGCGGGGTGGTTCTGTTCAGCCCATGTCTCTAGCAGCAGACACTGGAGATGCATTTCCATCCTTGTCTGCCTCGGAGTGCTGGGCTGGCCGCAGGAATGAAGCAAAACCTGGAGGCGACCTTCCTTCCCCTCCTGACTTTGTTCTTTACAAGATAGCCGCCAGTTAATGTCTACAATGTTAACGCCTGAAAATAGGAAGTAAAAGGAAAGACTGGGGCAGGAGAGAGCACGAGGAAGACAAAAAGGAGAAGGGGTCTGGCACTTGAAGAAGAGGGCCACATCCATTTATGCACTCGGCCAAGGATGTAAGAATGCTGGGAGAAAGGCGTAACCTCCAATCCACAGGGGGAGTCAATCTCAGTCTAAGCCTTTTTCTAGAACCTTGATCCTTGAACACACAGAAGGAGGTGACTTTCGCCAGTTCATTTTGGAGAGTGGGGTGGAGTGGAGAGGGTCTCCCTGGGTAACCCGGACTGTCTTGGAACTTGCCTCGTATCCTGCCTGGTCTGGCCTCTACCTCATGACCTCACAGCTTTAGCTCCCCACGTGCTGCGATGACAGGCATGTGGCTCTATGGAACTTCTAATGGTAGCCATCTGTCCACATCACCTTTGTCTCTGCTCCTAGGGGCAAGTTATCTTGTCTAGGGATAACTCAGAGAAGGCCCCATTCCAACTCTCCCACTCTCCAATGTCGTGTTCTCTCTCTCTCTCTCTCTCTCTCTCTCTCTCTCTCTCTCTCGTGTCTTTGTACCAGGCTGGCCTGGGCTCCTTATGCCCCGCCTCGAGCTCTTGAGTGCTAGAATCACAGGCATTCATCTCAATGTTAAACTTTAACCTTCCACAAGGCTTAGCCACAGTGGGTTGGCTGGGTGAGGAGCAGGTTTAAGATTGAAGGTTTAAGGTGTGTGCTTAAGTGCCATGGTGCCCTTCCACACCACACCCACACCAGGGGGTCTTTTGTAGAAGGACTCCAAAAGGGAAGTGAAAACGACCCATCCAGATGAAGGATAAGCAGGTATTTATGGGATTATGGATAGGGATAGGCCAGATAGGAATGGTCAAAGCAGATGGCTTTGTTGATGGGGCTGGGAGGTGGATGGAGATTATTGAGATAACATAGGTGGAAATACCTGCCCAGCCCAAGGTGTTATAAGGCAATTATAAAATCTAACAGATGTCTATGTCTTATTGATTTGTGATAGCTGGTAAAATAATACCACTGTATTAATTATAGAGATAATAATAAATATGTATAGCCCGATACCATTTTATTTTCAACAAAAGTCTGGGTATAAATATACACATATATTTTAAATGAAATTCTCTTATCTGGGCTGACATGCTGCTTCCAAGGGTCAAAGACCGTCTAACAATCCCCCCAACACCAGGCGTGAGAAGCCCTCCTTTGAGTTGTTGTTCAGGGTTGTCCAAGAGGCTCCCCAAACAAACAAGCAGTTGCTATTTGCCTTGGCTTCCCCAAGGGTTAAAAAGTAAGTCCCTATTGCTGAATTTCAGACATTGGCCCAGAGACCCCTTCAGCTGAAAGCCTTCTTCCTTATCATTAGCTTTCATGGTGCCTGTGGTGGTGTGAATAGGAATGACCTCACAGACTTATGTGTTTCGTGTTCGGCTCATAGGACGTGGCACTATTAGGAGTATGGCCTTGTTGGAGTAGGTGTGGCCTTGTTGGAGAAAGTGTGGAGATGGCCTTTGAGGCCTCTGAGGCTCAAGCTAAGCCTCTGAAACTGTAGGCCAGCCCCAATTAAATGTTTTCCTTTATAAGAGTTGCCTAGGTCGTGTTGTCTCTTCACAGCAATAAAACTCAAACTAAGACAGTGCCAGAAGGTGCCATGTAAACTTGCAAAGGAGGGAAGCCTTTGTATCCACAGGACACATATGAACCACAGCAACGACCAGCATGGTGGTAACCCTATGGGTATAGTAGCGGCATGCACAGCTTGGCAGTGACCAGCAGCTCTGTAATTAATTGGACTTAATACACTCACACAAGAGGGAAATTATGCTGGTGCTGGAAACTTAGCCAACTATCCAGGAAAGTCATGGCTCTTAGAGAAAAATCTACACTTTACTAAACCAGCATAATCACTAACTATACTCTAAACATTTGTCTTTATGTCCACAGATAAATGTAGTACTCGCCCTTCATCAAGGGAACTTCTCTTTGCCACAGACAGAGACCATTATAGAAAATCACAACCAATCAACATGCAGAATTGTAGAGCCTAGGCCCAGTGGCTTCATCTACAACACAACTCCCACAACTAAGGCTCAGGGAATATTGAGGAAGAGGGTCAGAAAGAGATAGGAGCCAGAAGACCAGGGAGTTTGCTGGGAGATTATGTCTCCTAGGAACATCAGAAGCTACAACCACGAAGTCTCAACAAGACCTGAACAAGGACAGAAAAAAATTCATATGCCAAAGTGGATGAAGAAAATATCACAAGACTTCCTTGTGATATCACAACCTTACTCAGAAACTACAGACAACTAAGAAATGCTTGGAGTGGGAGGAACTGTCTACCCAGGAAAGACTCTCCAATACTAACTGGTCAGCCCTGAAATCATACATGCAAGAAACAAATACCAACTGAACAGGTTGTATTTAGAAACATGTGTAACAACAATTAATGAAAAGAAAGCCCATGAACTTAAAAGAAAGTAAGGATGGTATATTGAAGAGTTTGGAAGGAGGGAAGGGAAAGGGGAAATGATGTAATTATATTATAAAATCAAATTTTAAAATATATATTATTCATTGTTATATATGGGTATAGTAAAAGTATTACTTGTTGTTATGTGTGCGAGTGGCTTGCCTACATGTCTTTGTACCATGTGTGCACAGTACCTGCCGGAAAAAGGCGTCTGATCCCCTAGGACTGAGACAGTTGTGAACTGCCACAGGGTTGCTGGGAATCAAGTCCAGGTCCTCTGGAAGAAAAGCCAGTGCTTTAACCACTAAGCCGTCTCTCAGTCTCCTGCACTGATATTTAAAGCTGTATGTCTTCACTCTTATGCCTTCCCCCAGTGGGAAAAACAGGCAGCACCCATTTGAAAGCCAGGCACTATCTCAAGACTGAGTGATGACCACTCTCTCTGAAGCCCAAAGGCAGCTGGTTTACTGGCGTCCAGCACCAGCTACAAAACCAGACACCAACTTCAAACCCCAAGACTCCCCATTTGCTGCTTCTGGGACCCTGGGACGGTTATCTCCCCACTCCTCAGTTAGGTCATGTATCACAGGTTAATTAATGATCTGAATTTCATACAGTTATGAGAATTCAGTAAGCTAGCAGTCGGACCACACAGTGTGGGTACTTTCCCACTAACTGCTATTTCTCTGTTAGCTTTCTGCTATAACAGAATGCCAAAGGCCATTGAATTTACACCTGAAATTAATTTTATTTTTTGTAGTTCTAAAGGCTAGATAGCTCAGAGAGAACCAGAAGCTAGTGAGGACCTTCGTGCCATGATTTCATCTCACAGCAAAGAATGGAGATAGCAAAGATTAAAGAGAAAAGGAAAGAGGAACAGACAGAACACACAAACAAAAAGCCCCCACACAGCTGCTGTAAGGAACCTGTAGCTAGTATGATGTCTCCTGCCTATGATCCTAGCATATGGGAGTTCAGGGCCAGCCTGGGCTATACAGTGAGTCCTGGGCCAGTTATCTTGTCTGGTGCAGGGATAGAACTGAGAAAAAGAAACACTAAGGGAATTATTTCATCGTTCATATAGATGGAAACCCTGTTACCTATCATATCTCAGCAGATCCCTCTCTTCAACACTGTTGTTTTGGGGGACACACATTCAAACTACATGTATGGATTGTACGATGGTGGTGGTGCTGTGTTCTCCAGAACACGGACCCCCCAGTGTGGAATCAGTCTTCTTCCCCGTGGAGAGCTATTTCCAATAGGAAGGCTCTTGCATGAGTCATTCCTTCTGTACAATTGTCTGTCAACTAGGATTACTCATTACAATCAGAGAACAAAGTAGCAAAAGAGGAAGCAATATTTGTCCATCCTGTTGATCAAACTTCTCCATTAAAACTGTAGGTACAAATGGGAGTGTATGCTTGGCCCAAAGAAAGAGCCCAGAAATCGTAACTGCATTGATGATGTAACTGTGTGTTTGAGGTTGTGTATGATACCAGCTGTCCCCAAATGAAACCCTCGGAGCGATAGTCACATATATTAGCACAGAATTGATTTACAAAACTCAAGGAGGGCATGGAATTCCTATGAACTGTAAATTAGTAAATTGCTTTTTAATCTACCATGAAAGATCAGTGAAAAGTGCTTTTAAAATCAAAGGTCTGCTAATTCAATCATGAACACACTTACTCAATGGTGCTGAAGGCAAGGGGAAACCTGAAAGGCGGCACAATTGCCATTTAAAACATGTAATTTCAGAAATGATTTAAGTTTAATTTTAATATTGAGCACAGGTATATGTTATTCTGAAGAGAGTTTGGCCTTGACATTAATATTTGCTTTAAAAAATGAAGTGGAATTTCCTACATTATATGTTCCTGGTCTTACCTACTTCTGCATAAGAAAAAAAGGCAGTGGTGAAGATAATTTCCTCTAGACAGAATGTGTGTGTCCCCGGAGCTTCAGGTCACAGAGAACAGGAGAGGGAGAGGTCACACCGCCTAGTAGAAGCAATATAGGCTATACTGTGCATTAGAGACAGAAATCATCTCGTTTAGAGCTAGGGAGATACCTCAGTCAGTAAAGGGCTTGTTGAGCATGTGCAAGAATACTAGTGTGGTCTTCAAAGCCATGTTTAAAAACAGCCAAGTCTGATGGTGTGCGTTTGTAATCCCATTGCTGGAGAGGTGAAGGCAGGCAGGTCCTCAGGGCTCACTAGTCATCCATCCTAGCATGCTTTGTAAGTTACAGGTCATTGAGACACCCTGTCTCAAAATACAAAGTAGGTAGGTCCTAAAGAAATAACATCCAAGATTGACCTCTGACCTCTACCTGTACTCAAACTCATGTACATGCACACCGACCCCCTCACCCACCCACCCACCCATACACACAGGGGCAGGCACAAAGTCATTTAATCCAGCAAAGTGTTCTTTACGTAATGGAATGAGAAATGGAGACCCAGGAAGGTGACACAATTCGCCCGCCTAGACAGAAGCACACACTCAGGACAGAACTCTGTTTTCTTCAGTCATGACTCTTTCTTTTACAGTGCACATGAATTTCCTAGGGCTCTTGCTCAATATGAGATCCCTACCCTTCCCCCACTATGATTTGGCAGGACTGGGGTGTAGTGATATTTTCAACAAATTTACACAACACAAGTGCAAACAGATCCAGAGATCACACTTGGAGAAGCTCCACTTTAGCTCAGTGTTTTCATTTGTTAAGCTACTGGAACCATTGATTTCCCCAACTGAAAGGCCTTTGAGAATCACACAACGCAAATCTTCCCCAAGTGCTTAGCTTTCAAAAAGAGTCCCTATCTCTAAAATTTATAGAACTTCTCAAAACAGTACCACATCTGAGGAGCAAAGGCTCAGCATTGAGACTTTGGGTGGCACCTCACATTCAAACCATAACACCACCTAAATTCTTGGGGAAGGGACACAGACCCACTTCTGAATGGGAGGAGAGTCAGTGGCTGTCTCTAATCTGTCCCAGAGATTATTACTATGCGTGTTTAATGCTGAGGGTTGTGAAGCACCGTTAGTCACTCCATGATCCGAGAACCAGACTGCCAGGACAGAATCATTAGTAAAATCTGAGGTAAGAAAAAGGGAGATTAGCTGAAAAGGATTTTCATGGGAAGAGACTGGTCTCAAATGGTCCCATAAACATGAAGAGGATCCAGAGAAGCAGGAAGAAATGGAAAGGACATTCTAGAGTAATGTCTAGACCTACCATAATCTGAGCTTCACTTGCTTTCTTGTTCACACACACACACACACACACACACACACACACACACACACACAATGCTCATCCACCCCAGGTGTTATATATCTACTTCAACATAAGGAGATCCATGTCTTAATATTGCTATAGTAAACTGGATTTAATTTGCAAAGAAGAATCAGCCTTTCCCACAGAAGTTTCTAAAGGCATCTAAAATTTCCTAGAGGTCAACAGTTCTTCCAAGCATTGGGAAAATGGACAACTTTGAACTACACTAAAGATGGACACTCTAGGACTTCATTTTCTTCTGGTCTAGCTGGGAATATATTGCCTTTATTAAGTCAGTCTGAAGATGGCTCTCGGATCCAGAGAAACATCCAGAACTATCACCAATGTGTAACTTTCTTATGATAACGTCTCAAATACATAGAAATAGACATACAAAACATTACAAAAATCAGGCATGGTGGTGCACGCTTTTAATCCCGGCACTCAGAAGGCAGAGACAGGTGGATCTCTGTGAGTTGGAGGCCAGAACAACCAGGGCTATCCACAGGGCTTCTCAAAAAAGCATGTGTGTGTGTGTGTGTGTATGTGTGTATGTGTATAAACAAGAATATACAATGTTAGCTGATTATTTTTATTGTAAGTTATTATTATTATTTTCAAGCCATCGAATCTAATTAGTACATGTGTGGCCCTCTCCTAAAAAGAGTGATTCTCCCTCTCTCAGCAGCCATCAGCTACCCACAAGGAGGAGTGGGCTCCCAGGAGCCTCTCTTGACTCCATGCTGGAATTTTTAACTGGCTTGACCTTGCGCAGATCTTGTGCGGGTAACCACAGCTACCGTTACTACCTGCAACATTTCCTGTCCAGAGGGCAGCATTTCACAGCCCTCTTCCCCATCCTTTGGCCCTTAAATTTTTCTGTCCTCTCTTTTTTAAGGGGACAGGAGATCTTGGTGGAGAGTTCTCATTTAAGGCCAAGTACTCACAGCTGTCCTCAGCACTCTGAACAGTAATGAGTGTCTGCATTAACCACTGCCCACTACGGTAAGAAGCATCTATGCCAAGGTTGGGAGAAACACAAATGGCAAGTTTCATGATTTCATTTTTTAGTTTGTTTTTTAGTTTTGTTTTTTTTAGACCAGGCTGGCTTTGAATTCAGAGATCCACTGCTCTCTATCTCCCAAGTACTGGGATTAAAGGTGTGCACCACCATTCCCAGCTGGATTATTACTTTTTAAATTGTGATAATATGCCTTACTGTTTCTCTTATTACATCCATAGTTCAATAAATTTTCTACAATGAGTCTATGCTTGCCTCAAAATAAAAATAACAAAGCTGAGCATGGTGGCACATATGTGTATTCCTAGAAGAGATTAAAAAAAAAAAAACAAAAAAGACAAGTTCAAAGCCAGCCTGAGCTACAGAGCAATATCTTGAGGTAGGAAAATAGCACACATAAAATTTAAAGATCGATTTTGTTGGTTGGTTTATTTTCTTGATACCTGAGCCCTCCATGTGCTAATCACGTGCTCACCCCCACTAATCGACAGTCCCAGCCTTAAAAATCTATTTTTCTTTTTATTTCAAAGGGGATTTCAATAATGCTCACACAGAGATGAATTCTTCAAAGCACTTTCCAGAAACTCTATCACAAATCCTCCCCAAGACTCGCATGTTCCTGTTTGTCCTGATGAATGCCAGCTCTGGTCTTCAAGATTCACTTCTCAGAAAATCAAGACACACAGAATGAGGTATTTCCAGAGGAAGCCGTCCAGGATTCTGGAAACAGATGGTGTTTTTTTCAGCCTGTTGTCATCCTTCTCCTTGAAACTATTGTTGCCATCTTTCTAGGTTTAACGTGGCTTGACAGTAGCTGCATGTCTGACTTCATCTCCCTCTCCCCTTCTGGTCAAAGCTTATAGACTCAGGCTTGTGCCAGTCATCCACCAGCACTCAAAACCAAAGAAGGGCTCTCAGTGACTGAGAAGCCAGCTGCTGCCCCTGCGGACCTGTGCTCCTGACTATTTCATCTGCCATATCTCTTATAAGCCAGGGACTGCCGACTCTCACCACCTATCATGACCTAGGCAGCCTAACCCTTCATTGCCTTTCTTACTTCAAATTTGCTCTATTCCTGAAATATTCTGCTGCAGACCTGCCTTTATCAGCATCTAAATCATCACTCGTCTTTGGTCCCAGCTTTTCCAGTACAGAAATCACAGACTCAGCAGCCAGAATGTCATCAGCGCCCTCCAGATTACATCATCTCCTTCTGCCAACCTTAATACCACTATGGTAACCATCAGCAACAATACCTGTGATTATATCCGTAGAAATATTGAACAGATGCGACAGCCTTGTCAAACTCCCTTGCTGATGTCCAGCCACGCTGAGATACCGTTTGCAATTCTAAAATCTCCATAATAGAGACAGCACATGCTGACCTCCGAATGGGAACCTGCTCCTACAGCTTCGCTGCTCACAGCAAACCCCGCCCACAGCATAACGCACATCCAGTGCCTTATGGTTGCCAAGCGCGTGGACAGGCCTCTCCATGCCCACTTCAGCATAACCGGAATGGCCGCTCTCTTAGTTGAAAGGGCACCAGACTTACTGATAGAAGTTTGACTTTCTGTGTCTCTTTGGAACTTAAGGGAAGTCACTTTGAGCTTGCCCCTCACTAGTAAAATACTTTTTCTCAACCCAGCTTTAAAAACAAATAGGTACATTGAAAAAAAAAGTCAGCTATGGAAAACAGAACTTGTATACAAACATTTACAACAGCATTGTTCACAAAAGCCAAAATGTTCACTGACAGACAAAGGGATAAATTATTTGTGTTATAATAGCATGGTAGGTTATCAAAAAAAGTGCTGAACTGCCTTATGGTATGGATGAAACATCCTGAGGAGAGATGCCCCACACATGGTCACATGCATGAGCCCATCTATATGAAACACTCAGAACGGGGTGTCCATTTAGACAGAAAGCGGACACTGGCTGCAAGGTTAGGAGTGTGTACAATTAGGGAATGACTGCTTAGTGGGCAGATGAGAGCGGAGGTTAAAATGTGTTTGGAACGGCGTAGAGGCGGCGCTTCTACGGCGTGGCGGCTGTTCCAAATACTGAGGGCTTCATCTCTTTAAAAGCGGTTGATTTTGTAGGAAATATGTTTCATTACTAAATGGTGGCACCTGTTTAATCCTAGCACCTAGGAGGTAGAGGCAGGAAGATAAAAAGGTAGATCTTTTTTTTTCTTTTTTT
The DNA here is from genome assembly GCF_907164565.1 of Psammomys obesus. Taxonomy (NCBI): domain Eukaryota; kingdom Metazoa; phylum Chordata; class Mammalia; order Rodentia; family Muridae; genus Psammomys; species Psammomys obesus. Next base: position 1,045,270 of record NW_026596463.1, on the reverse strand, counting down.
TTAAGATTTATTTATTTATTAATATATAGTGCTCTGCTTGCAGACCAGAAGAAGGCACCAGATCTCATTATAGATGGTTGTAAGCCACCATGTGGTTGCTGGGAATTGAACTCAGGACCTCTGGAAAAGCAGCCAGTGCTCTTAACCTCTGAGCCTCTGAGCCACCTCTCCAGCCCGTTACCTAAGATCTTGCCCCCCCCCCAAAGTGTGTGGGGATATAGTTCAATGTTAGAGTGTTCAACCCTCAGCACTGCAGATAAGCAACAAAAACAAAAACAACAGCAACAACAACAAAAAAAACTTGAAGGCAAAGAGGTAAAGTTAAGCAAAATGTCCTTCAGAGACTTCGAGGCTATGAAAGCAATGAAAGATCCCCCAAAATGAAATATACACATACACACACACACACACACATACACACACACACACACACACACACACACACACACACACACACACACGCACAAGCAAAAAAGCCTAACAGCTCTAGTCAGCATACCAGGAATAAGCCAATCACAGAAAGATTGAGTAGCTTATAAAAGGATGAAAGTTTTAAGAATAACACCCGTAGAATGAATTTTTTAAAAAATACCCTAAGCTGAGAGTTCTGTTCTTTTGATGAACCATCATTTTAGTGTGGAAACAGAAGTCTGAGTTCCCTGGCTCTTAGCGCCAAGCTGTTGCTCTGACTCCCATGTCCCTAGGCTTCTGCGAGCCACAAATTGCCATTTCCAGACTTATCTCACAGCAACACTGAGGTAGAAATCAGGTCTTCAGGCTGTGAAGTTCAGGAGAGTTTCTCTACTTATCTTGGCAAGAAGAAGAAGAGGAAGAGGAAGAAGGAAGTTCCTAAGTATAGAGAGTTGAGGGAAACTGTTAGGAAATGTGTGGCCAGCAGAAGCCCAGGCCGTGTTTCCCGGATGATTATCTTCTGGCCTGTGAGTCACAGTCGCCATCCCAGAAGTCACTCCTGAATGCACATCAAGGCATTTGGGGAGTGGTTCAGAGCCACACACTTTGCTGTGGTGCAGAGTCTGATGTTAATCCTGCAAAGAGACCCCGAAATATACATTTTAAAAAAGCTTTCCAGGTGATTGTGATGCTCACATTTAGATGCCATCTGTTTAGCTCAGCCCACGGATCCGGAGCTGTGGCCTCAATACCCTCAGGACCAAGAAAAAATTTTCATTTCAGAGAGCTCATTGTTAGCAAGTTCTTTCCAACACACTGAGCCAACACCTGGCTCCCTGTAACTTACAGTACGCGTTTACACTTTGGAGCCAGGCAGAATAAGCTGCGTGCTTTGATGGAGAATCTCTCCTCCATCATGGACACTCTTCAGAGGGCTTCCTCTAGACACTGGCTGTATGTCTTCTCCCTGATGATACTCTTTGCCTTATGCCCGTTGACAATAATGAAGCTATCAACCTTCTTCTTCCATTCTTGCTTTTAGCCTCGAGCTGTTTCTTGGAAACATAGGCTAAGCAAACTACAGCCGGAATTTAGAATTCCAATTTGATAGTCTCTCTCTTTTTGTTTTTGGTTTTGTTTTTCTTCTGTAGTGCTGGAGATTGAACTCAGAGTCCTGTGCATGCTAAGCAAGCGTTCTACCACCAAACCGCGTCTCTTACCCCTAAAATCCCTTCAAACTAGCAGAATTAGGAAGAGTGTTTGTTGTGTGTTTGCTATGATTATAACATTTGTTAACTTACTGCTACCATCTTATTTTTTTATTTTCTTTCTTAGATTTTTTTCTTTTTGAGACAGGCTTTTACTGTGAAGCCAAGCTGTGGGTTCAACCTGTGACTCCCCTGACTCACGCTAATGGTTTTTGTTTATCTTTTCTTTTCTTCTTGTTGTCTGTAGTGTTAACTGCACTTCGTCCTCCACCCATTTCTCCTCCCCTTTGAGTTTGGCAGCTGTATCTATTTCAATGATCATGCATTGCAAGTCTAAAAATATTGAATATGAATTTAAGCAAACTCTAGAATGGGATATGGTGACACACACCTGCAGTTCTAGCGCCCTGGAGACTGAGGCAAGAGAACCATGAATTTGAGGCCAGACTGGGCCACATAGCAAGACCCTGGCCCACAAAAAAGGGGGAATGGGAGAGAGAGAGAGAGAGAGAGAGAGAGAGAGAGACTTTTCAATGTTTATATGAAAACATTTTCATTTCTCCTTTATTCTTGTATGATCATTAGCTGTAGTCACAGCCCTTTGTAATTTTCTTCTCTAAGCACTTTGAAGATATTATTTGCTGCACTGTGGCTTTTATTGTTGCCATAAAGAAGTCGGCAGCAGCCTAAATATAGCTCCTTTATAGAGCACCATTTTTCTCTGAATGGATCAAATCATTTCTATCTGACTTTAATGTTTTACAGCCTTCCTACTATGTGTCTAAATGCGGATTCTTTAAACATCCCTTTTGAGATCTATTGTTGCTATACAGGTTTGTTGCTTTGGTTTGGTTTGAGGTCTTAGTGTACAGCTTTGGCTGCTTTCTATCCATTATTCTCCTGCCTCAGCCTCCAGAGTGCCATCATACCCCACTGTACTACTAAGCACCATAATTCTTGAAGTCAGCTTTAGAATTCTTCAGTGAAAATAGAATCAGAAAACCTAACTCCTAGTCAAACTCTTAAAATATTTGATAGTCTCCTTTGGAAGGTCATGCCAAAATGTGTCCTGTGTGTTCTTAGTAAACATTGTTTAAGCTCCTTTACTACTAAATTGTACATGAGCCACCTCCTCTTGTATAGATTCTTTCTTTCTTTCTTTCTTTCTTTCTTTCTTTCTTTCTTTCTTTCTTTCTTTCTTTCTTTCTTTCATCAAGCCCAAGGTCTTCTTGCCTCAAAAACACATTGCACTGCACTGTCTTGCTTCAGTCACTTCTCTGACAGACCCAGGAAATATGACCTTTAAAGACCATAAACTATAAAAATCAGCTTCAAGAGTCCATACTATGCAAAAATGATTGACTAAACAAATGAGGGAAAAGAGACCAAAAAATATCCTCCAAGAAGAGCTCTAAATAATCTATGCAGGTACTCTTCCCTCCGAGAAAGAGACGTCAATTTCTCCACCCTCCTGAGTGTGTGCTCCTTCCCAAAGCAGAGTGGAGAGTAAGAACCCAGCAAAGCGTGACCCAGCCCCCAGTCAAGGTCAACATCTCCAGAGAGATGGGTCACAGCCACATCATGTGCCCTGTGGTATTATGGAATGGATAGGGGGCTTCTCCAAGCTTCAGAGCAGACATGAGAAACACATTGGAAAAATCAAAGTATGAGACAATAAAAGAAAAAACTAATTAGAATTTCTTAAAACTGTCAAGGTCTTAAGAATCAAGGAAAGACAAGAGAGGTCTAGGAGAGGAAGTGTGGTGTCTAACCACAACGTGGCATCATGGACGGGATCCTAGAACAGTGAAAATGGAAGAAGCTGGCAGTAAAATCCAGATAAAACCTAGTGTTCATCGGGCGTCATTGTAGCGATGTTGGTTTCCCACCTCCAGCACCCTCGATGTTATAAATTGACATCAGGGAGACTGCGTAGTGGATAGATGAATCTCTCCATACTTTTAGTCAAAAATAAAAGGTTATTTTTTTAAAAGACGGACCTAGAAGAATCTAAACCAAATACACATGGGTGTTCATAAGTGTAGCATTCCCAGTTACCAAAGGACAGAAACAGTGTTTACCCATCAGTGGGTAATTATTGAACAAGTCATGCAATGGGGGTCATTCAGCCTAATGAGAGTGAAGTACTGGTGCATCTTGTGCCGCTCTCAACAGCACTATTCGAAGTGAAAGAAGCCACAAGCACAGGTCACATGATACACAGTTCCCTTTAGATGAAATATGGAGAAGAGTTCAGTCTATAGAAACGGCCAAACTTAATGGTTGTCAACACCTGAGAAGAACAGGGCATCCTCACTTAGCAGGAACTGTGTATCCTTTCTGGTAATGAAATGTTTTGGAATTAGACATGATGGTTGTGCACAAACACCAAATTGTTCACTTTCAAATGACTAATTACATGTTACCCAAATTCCACATCACTGTGAAGAAAACATATGGCCTACATGCTATCCCTGACTAGAGTCGCAGCTGAAGAGTTAGCCGTGGTTAGACAGGACGGACCTCTTGAAGCTGGAATGAGCAGGCACAAGTCTGCAAACTTGGAATGTCAAAGGCTGTCATGGTGGAAAAGTAGACCAAAGATCTCGAGGCTTTGCTTTTAGAGAATGTTGTGTGGGCTGTGCCAAGAGAGAGTGCTGGAGTATCAGGAAGGCTTTGCCCTCATTCTGCATACTCTTCTACTGTCCTTCCAAAGCTGTGTTCACCAACTCAACTCAACGAGACCCCCAACATATATGCGCATATGCACACTAAGCCTGAGGGCTTTGCATGATGTCTGGGATGTGGATAAAAATTAGATCTGAGAATTTTGAAAAGTGCAGGATATTCTAATGGCAAAGTTAATGGCAAAAAATTCTATATTTTTAATAATTTGCAGTTTTGTAAACAAAGTCTAGACTTTATTATATTTGAAACTATTTTTAATTAACTAAAATGGAAGATTGGATAGACTTAGTGTTATACTGATGTGCTTTTGTTCATCAACACAGACACACACAGACACACACACACACACATACACACACACTCATTTGCCTTGTAACATAACCCAAAGCACTCAGTTTGGACCTCAGTCTCCATTCCTAATGTTTGGATAATATCTGTAGCTTGTCCCATTTACAGAGGTGCCCTGAGATATATTCCTTAAGAGCCTAACATTCGCATAACACAAACTATGATCCTTGATAACGTGATGACTGGCCTGGCAGGCTTTACTCCTGATGAGTAGTGATTGGCAGGGGCCAGGGTGAAGGATGAGCCAGTGTGGAGCCCCAACTTGAGTCTAGGATGAACAGAGATGGCTGAACAGAGTCGGGCCGAGGCTCCGGGGAGATCTGATGATAACAAAGCTGTGGGGTTACCTCCCTTCTCCAAGTCCCAGGACAGGTCAATGAAAAGGCTGGATGCCTCCCAGCCTGCTCACCTGGCCTGGATAGTTGTCTTCCCTCCTGGTGTATCTCAGAAGACTGGTTACAGTCTTTGTTTAGTCTTACAGAAAAGCAAAACACCAAGCACTTCAAACATTAAATATTGAAAATAAGAAAAAAAGCATTGGAGATACAGGGCTTTCTTTCTAAAATCACACACATGCCAATATTTCATAACAGTGACTTTTCTTTTTTCAAAACAAACCAAAAGCACTGCTCATCTGGTGCTATGCATGAATTAAACAAAAAAAAAAAAAAAAAAAAAAAAAAAAACTTCTCATTTCCTGCCTTTGCATCTTGCTTTTATTGGGACAAAATGTGAAATAAACTTCCTTAATTCGGAACAGTGTTGCAGCTTAGGATTCCATTAATGTATCCTTTTCCCCTCGGCTGTGCAGGGTCCTCGTTTGCAGTCAGTTCATTCTGCACTGATGTATATTTCATTGCCCAAGGCTTAATTTTGATTTATTGTCCATCCATAAATTAGAAAAATATGCTGTGGAATTCCATCCCGCAGAAAAGCTGTACCTGATGTCGGGGGACTGGGTGATATTTAAGATGTCAGAAATACATATTGGATTAGTGTGCTTTGTTTCCAACAGCAGCAGGTGTTTAATCATAGCTGATGGCTGAAGTTAAATGCATTAGGACAGCAACAGCCAAGAAGATGGAGTTTTTCTAAGCCATACAAACTCCAGGATAAATAACTCAAAACTAATTGTATGTCCACATCTTAGATACATTTTTATTTACTTAATACATTAAACAATGAAAATAGCCTCTGGCACTTAACTCCATGTTTAAAAGCCTGTACAAATATTTTATGCTAGTGAGATGTTGGCTGTTTAAACGTAATTACAATTTCCCTTACCAGTCCTCTGGCGGCTTTATATAAGATATTTCTTAAAGCAGGAAAAAACAAAACAAAACAAAACAAAACAAAACAAAAAACCACTCTCAGCAATTCTGAGGTAAGGAATTTTCAGGCTTGCTTTTGGTTGTGGTTTCTGATTACAATTAGAATATTTTTTTCCTATGTAAATGACCACCTTATTTAAACAAGGCACCATGTGTCTGTCAGCTAGGGTTTTTTTCTGCCTTTCTTTCTTTGTAAAGTACAGTTCCCTTTGCCATCATGTTTATATTAATTAGAGTTCTATGTATATAGAAAAAATGAGCAGGCTTGGTGTGGAGCAATTTAGCTGAGGCTGGAGAGAAGACGCTTAGGAGAGCAAACATTTTCAAGGTGCAACCAGTGACCTGTAACAAGCTGGGGAGATTCATGGCGAGAACCGTATATTTTGACACAACAGTGATTTGATTAAAAGAGAAAGTAATGGATTTAAACAGTCGCTATGAGGACATAGCCAGACTTCAGTAGCTTTTTTTGCGATTTACTTTGCAGACCAGGGCTGGAGCAGCAAAGAAGATCTTTACCGCTGAAAAAGAAAAGATTCATGCAAAAATATAAAGAAAATCTGAGTGATTGAAGCAAGCCTCCCCCACACACTCACATCCTACTTCTAGTGCCTATGAAGGGGTCTGGATAAAACCAAGTCAAAGCAAACGTTTAGGTCATTTTGACAATAGGTTTAGAGTAAAATGTAAACTTGGATATTTTTAAAGGAATTATTTTGTAGGCATGTTCAAATGAATTATTTGTGAAGAAGAAAATGTAATTGCATTTTGATAAAAACTAAAATTTGTATTATAGAGCAGATGTACTTAATTTGTTTCATAAAGATAGTTTGATCCTCCAAAGAATTCTAACATCCCTAGATTCAATGCAACATCAAAATTCTTAATAAAAAGAAAGAAAGGAAACAAAAGAAAGAAAAAGAAAAACCTCTAACCTTTAAAAATGTCATAAATATCTATAAGGTATGCTGAACACATCTACACTCCCTCCCTCCTCCAGTTCTCCCAGCATCACCCAGCATGTCTCCCTCCTAATTTTGTCTCCCTTTTCTAATTATTTATTTGTTTAAATTGTTTTTTAACTCACTGAGCCCAATTAGTGCTGCCCATATGTACATGAATGTGGGGTCACCCCCTGGGGCCTGGGGAACCTACTAGTGGCCACATTTGCAAAGAAAGTGGCTCTCCTTCTCCCAGGAACTACCAACAGCTCTTCCACTAGAGATGGAACCTTGGGAACACCATCCTTCCCACTTCCGTCCATCCTGAAAATCTTGACTGGCTTATCTTGAGCCGATCTTGTAGAGATAACCACAGCTTTTGTGAATTCATGTGCAAAACTGCTATGGCATGTCTAGAGAACAGCGTCTCACACACAGCACCTCACGTTCTCTGGCTTTTACGTTCTCTCTCCCCACCATTCTTCAGTGTTGCCCTGAGCTATTCAGAGGAGGTTGATACAGACTATCTACAGCTGAGAAGTCACACTTCCTCAAGTACTTGAACAGTCTTTTAGACTGACTGCTGCCCATTGCAATAAGAAGCTTCTCTCACCAAGGTTGGGAACAACACAAATTTATGGATATAAATATGTATACTTAAAAGATAGTTGGCAATGTTTAGAAAGACAACATCGTAGGTTCTTGTTATCAGTAGGGGTTATCATTTCTTTAGCCATGGGTTTCAATCATGTTTCTAATAGCAGACATCAGTTTCCTCCAGGGGAGCATGATCCAGTTCTAGTCGAGGGGGCAGTTGGTTTCCCCATAAACAATCTTGTCACTGCTGCACAGTGGGCGCATCCTGTCTGTTACATCAGAACTGTATCATGCAGGGTCCAGTGTGAGACCACTGACAGCTTTCTCCTCTAGAAGCCTGACTAGCACCTGCCAGCACTGTGAAAGTTAGCCAGCAGGTAGAATGTCCTGGTCATTTCAAAACTGATTTCTCTATGTCCTACAACCAAACATACAAAGAACTCAAAATACTAAACACCAAGAAAACAAAAACCCAATTAAAACTGAACAGAGAGTGGTCAACAGAAGCCATACAAATGGCCAGTGGACACTGTAAGAAGTGCTCACCATCCTTAACTCTCAGGGAAATGCAGAGTGAAAGTACAGATGATTTCATCTCTCCCCGGGCAGAGGCTACCAAATACGGGTCTGTGCCATGGCTGGGAACATCACAGTGGAATCAACAACTAAGCAGGTCATCCTCAACTTCATAACAAGTTTGATGCCATCTTGGGCTACATGAAAACCAGAACGAGTGGAGCAAGAAAGAGAAACAGACAGACAGAGAGACAGAGAGACACTCAGAGAAACACAGAGACAGAGAATATGGATGAATATGAGAGTATGGATAAGACATGTGTGAATTATATGTTACAAACCTAGTCTGTGTTGTCTGATCCCATTAATCCAAAAATACCAAAAAAGCAAAATGAAAGACATTCATTCTATATATATGCATCCATTCCAGAATAACTATGTCATTCACGAAAGAGGGCCTGAAGGCAAGCTGTGAACAGGGTCACGGCTAGGGGAGACTGCAGATCTTCACATGCCTTTGTGAAGACCTTTGTGAAGACCTTTGTAGCTTGATTTTATTTATAGTTATACTGTTTGGGAAAATACATACACTAATTTTTAGCATAGTACAATAGTTTTGTTCTCACAGAAAAATCTATTCCATAGATTCATAGATCCTGCCTCAGTAAAGATCAATTATCATTATTTTTTATTATATCTGTGTTGAATGAAATAACCAATGAATGTTACAAGATAAATCAATTTATTATTATTATTATTATTATTATTATTATTATTATTATTATTATTGTCATTTTGTTTTTTTGAGACAGGGCTTGTTTGTGTAATACTCCTGGCTGTCCTGGAATACACTTTGTAGACCAGGCTGGCCTCGAACTTACAGAGATCCACCGGCTTCTGCCTCCAGAGTGCTGGCATTACAGGAGTGCACCACTGCGCCCAGCTTGAGAAAAGTCTTGATGAGGTACCCACATGGGGTAAAGTGTAAAAACAGAGCTCTGATGGCTGGTTGGTTTTTGTTTTTTGTTTTCATTCTTCTAACTGAGGCCTAGTCTTCCAGGTGCTTTCACTCTAAGCATCTATAATCCCAAACCATTAACTGAAAAACACCAAGGTATAAACATCACTCTTTATCTCAGACTTTGCAGTAATAATATTCTACTTGATAAAATTTTAGTTTTCATAATTATGATGTTTAAAGTGATATTTTGATGCTTTTATTTAAAAAAGAATGTTCCAAAATACATACCTCTTTTATTGAAATAATCTAAATATAATTTAGTCTCTTTTCATGTTTGTGACTGATATCCCAAAGTTCTTCGATGGGTATAATAATTGCTGGAAAAATTAGACCTGGACACTTAAGACCCTCCCTTTAAGCTGCCTATGTCATCCCTAATATTTTTGCCTGAGTCATCATAGGTCAGGCTTCCTTAGAAACAGAGCTGAAGATTTCTTGCTGGTTATAAAACGATGCTTGTCTTAGCCACTTTCCTATGCTGGGATAAAACACCATGACCAAGGAAAGTTATAAGAGAAAGAGTTTATCTGAGGCATCTGGTTCCAGAGGGATAGGTGTGGCTGCAGAGCCGGGGGAGGGAGAGGAAGGCAGGCATGGTGGCAGGAACAGGAGACTAAGGGTTCACGTCTTGAACCACTAGTAGGAAGCAGAGAGTGGACTGAGGATGGTGCTGGCTCTGAAATCTCAAAGTTCACCCCTGGTGACATAGTTCCTGTAGCGAGGCCAAATGACCTAAACGTCCCCAAACACCACCACCAACTGAAGATGGACTGGGAATATTTTAAGCAGGTAAAATTATGACTTTAAGTGGAAAACCCGTGTCTACCATAGAGTTTCCAGGCTTATTGTCTGCATATCTATACACAAAGGAAGGCATGACCTCCACTGTGGGGAGCAGGAGGACTGTCCCAGGGGAGACAGGAAGGGTCTCTTCATCCCAGATACAGCAATCCTGACAAACAAAAGAAGTGGCCCTACCCAAGTCCAGCTTGGTGAGCCCATGAGTTTGTTGTTACCATGGGAGCAGAGTGCATCACTAGACCCCATCTTCAGCTAACCCTCTACTTCCTGCACATTTCAGCATCTCCCATGACCTTATGCGCCTGGAAGGTAGGACACAGACGTGGATAGAATCTCAGGTGAGGATTTGATGGGTCCACTCCTCCTTCTGCAGGAAACAGTGACAGCTCTCCTATTATAACTGCAGGCCTAGATATAACATATTGCTTTTCTATTTCACTCCCTTGACTGCACCACCAAGGATAAGCCACCTCTACTCCAGTGGAAATAGCTGTATGAGGGTGATGACTCCAAGGCACTTTCTTCAAGCAAGTCTCAGAGTAAGAGAGCAAAACCCATTCCATTGTTGCCAAAATAGAAGTAATTCAAAGGGGTGGCTTAGAGGAAAACTTGGAGAGTTTTGTTTTATTCTCTCATACTGCAAAGCTACTAATTTGGCTTTTTGTTGTTGTTATTGTTTGTTTTTGTTGTTGTTTTGAATCCTAGAATGACTAAGCAATACACACTAGGAAGGAGCCCAGAGACCTCTCAGAACTTTCTATCATGCATACACTAGTGAGGCTCGGAAAATACATTGCCTGGCAATAGTTGCTTTTCATCCATAAAGACAAGAAGGGAGGGCATTAGTCATCACTTTTTCCTAGTTTTCTGTTCCAAAGAAATCTCATTCCAAGAAGGGATGGTACAGATAAAGTGAATTTGCAGAGAGATGGGGACTAGAGCTTCGTCAGGTCCTCAGGGATGAGTAGGGATGCCTGCTAGGTGGGAAGTGTGTGACTGCCCCATGGCAGTGTGGCAACACCAGCCCAGGCTCCCACCTTGCAGTCTGAGAATGGCACATATGTGAAGCAGATGAAATCCATTAAGATTTGTTTAGGACTGTGAGCACAAGAAAACATAAATGCTTGACAGAGCTTGTTTTCAGGAATGGTTGCTCAAATTTGAGAAGATAAGAAATAGGACCAAATCGGAACAAAGAAGGGAGAAGCAAAGAAGGGAATGATAAAAAAACAAAAATATAAATATTTATTTTAAAAAATAGATAAATAATAAAAAAATAAAACTACGGTGAAGCCATTACAGTTACACGTCCTAATAATTACTGGTCGCCTAAGGCATTGGCACCCTCTTCAGCTCTGTGCCTATGAGGAAGCTCATTGCAGGAACTGAGTAGCTGTGTGGCACATATTGGAGGCGGCACTAAGAGATTTAAGATTGAAAACAGCCAATCCTGTATGAGCAGGCCTACCACTGTGGCTGACAGTGAGGCTGGGTGTGAGGAGCTGAGGAAGCCCTGAGTGAATAGTCACTGTTAATGGGCACATCCGCCTCAGGTACCCAGTCCCTCAGACCCATGGGAATCTGCTCACCTAGTTGCTACCACTCCAGTAGAACACCTGAACCCAGCTTTTCTATACCCATGTCTGTGTGTCTGTCTGTTTGCATTCTCTCGTTGCCTCCAGTCGGGTTTCCAGGACCAAGCAATGCTGGACAAGACAGTTAGGGTTGGAGGTCTCAGATCAGTTTCTCAGGCAAGAAACTGAGGCTTGGAACAAAAGACAGGTTAGCTCTGCCTGTTTCTGTGACTGTGTGTGCCATCTCACCAGAAGATAGGTTATTACATGACAAGTGGAATTGTGCTCTGTGCTATTTCTTTTGCCCTGGTAATGAGTTCCTGGGAGTTGAAATATTCTGTCTTTTTCTTGCTGTGGACTAATCACCCTGTCTGGGAGCTAGAGCGAAAATACAGTGGGCACCTTTATCTTGTTCTGAGCTGTGTTGTTGCGGGTCAGCTGATCAGGGCCCAGGCTGTCCTTGCACATCTGTACAGGGACAGCAACCATTTAGAAAAGAGAAGACTTAGCCATGCCACAAATTGTGATACTGGTGTTTGTAGGGGCTGCACACTAAATATGGCCCTTGTCAGTCATGTGGTCATTGGGTTCAGACCTCCAGAGGCAGGAGATCAGACTAGGGGTGCAGTTATCCTCAAAACGCTCTTGTTTCATTTCAAAAACAAAACCATTTAGAATCAGTAAAACTCAATAATCTTTATATTCACTTGACATTACCAAGATCAGGTATCGGCCTCTTTGTGTAATGAATGGGCCAGCATAAGGCTCAGCTGGTAAAGAGCTGGCAAGCCTGATGACTTGAGTTAGATCCCTGGGAACCACATGGTGGAAGGAAATAAGTGACTCTCTGGAGTTATCCTCTGACTTCCATGTAAGTGCCATGCAAGCTTACATGTGTACACGTACACACACACGTTACACACACACACACACACACTCACATCATAAAAATAAAATATAATAAGAGTTTAAAGGACTTGCCATACAATCTGGGATTGAGAGTTCAACTCCCAGAACCGGTATGTAAAGACAGCCATGATGGTGCACACTTGAATCCCAGTGCAGGGGAGGCAGAGACAGGCAGCTCCCTGTGGCCCACTGGCCAGCCATCCTAGCCTAGTCTTCAAGTTCCAGTGAATGACCCTGTTTCAGAAAACAATGTGGCTGCCTCTTGAGGGACAACACCCTAGTGACATGGGCCTATACACATGAAGGCACACCAGGGCAAACATGTTCTCTCTCTCTCTCTCTCTCTCTCTCTCTCTCTCTCTCTCTCTTTCTCACACACACACACATACACACACAATTAAAAATTAAAAAAAAAAAACTAAGGGAAGAGAGACAATTGCATTATGGTTTCTGGCTTGATTGTTCCCATTCCAGGCAGTGCACATTGCTAAATGAGGCCAGGTTTGCCTTACTCCATCTTACAAAGAATTGTTACTAATGCTAGAAAACCATTATGTATGTGTTTTTATCAAGCATGGACACAACTGCAGCCTGTGGAACCTACTCAAAGTCTGTGTGATGATGTATGTGTTGGTCCTCCTCCCAAGGGCCCAGGCCATGGGTGAGAGGACAGGGGGTTCAGGGGGCCCAGGCCATGGGTAAGAGGACAGGGGGTCCAGGGAGCCCAGGCCATGGGTGAGAGGCAGAGGCGTGAAGTCATCACACAGACATGGGGCAAGCAGATGCAGACTCGTTCATTCCCAGAAGAGAGAGCACATTATATAGCTATATAACCAGTCAGGCTCCTCCACAGCATCTCCAAGCCTGCCATTGGTTGCTGGTCTCCGGGCAGGCTCCACAAGTTAGGCCATTCACTGGGTCTGACTACTTCTGCAGCGATGTCAGCAGAAGCTGCCCCAGGCCATGAGCCCTACTAGGTTTTTGCTGGGATGCCCACGTATGTGTTTTGAATTTGACATTTTGTATGATGAGAAATGTGTCAGGCCTGCCTCTGAGTCCATCTTGCTTTAGGGTTATTCCTTCTTTTGCAAACTTTCCAAATCTCTGCCCTCCCCTTCTTACAGGAATATCCTGTGCTCTGTTTAAAGAGAAGTCAAGGGACAGTCACATCTTCTTCCAGCTGTTGAAAAGCCCTGGGTCTCTCTGTTCACCTTCTCCTGACTTCCTAAATGAGAGATAAATCTTGGGATCTTAGAGTGTTGTTTTATAGTGCTCATATATATGTTCTTAAATAGATATAATATCATACAATGAAATTACCTTGGACTATGGGAGTAAGCCAGTCACTGTTCTGGGCAAGACACTTAAACTGATGATTTCTTACCTCTAAAGGAAAGACATTCTATTTCATAAGGTTGTTGTGAAATATAAAAACACTTGGCACAGGCTGTAAAGGGCAGTCTTCTAAAGGATCTGCTCCCAGTGAGACATCCTACAGAACAGCCAGCGTCTGAGGAGAGAAGGCAGTTTTTAAATCAGACATTAGGTGAGGTTTCTCAGACTTCTTGGCCCTGGCTGGGTCTCCTCATGACTCATTCCTCCCAGGGTGCTGACACTGTGGGGAGTGGGACAGAGATGCTGAAATGAGGAGGCCATAGCACCCACTCTCCCGGCACCCCTCAAAACCAGACAAGATGTATGTGGGTTCCTCTCTACCCTGTGCTTTAGTGCCCAGCTATGACACACACACTGTGCCATTCTCTCGCACAGCTGAAGCCAAACTCAGGACAGGAGTCACTGAATAAAACTGGGCTGGCCTTGGCAAGCAGCTCAGGGCCTGTTGGTCCTCACACTTCTTACTGTACAAATGTCTCATGGTATGTAAGTGAGGGGCTATGTCGCTGTTACCAGTTTCTCTCACAACAGGTCTGTAAGGCCTGCAAATATGCTAGCTTATGCCACTTCCTCAAGGCTGGGCCATTTTATTGCCCATTTTAGTTCAGTTGGACGCATCTAGAGTAAACCTAAGCTAATATCTCATCATACCAGAGATCTAGAATGAGAAATTAAAAAATTACCTCACAACTCTGAATCTAACATTACATGTTATGTACATGCATTGAAATCTGTGCCAAGTAAAATATGCACAGATGTTACATATTAATTATAAATATGAAAAGATATTTTTAAAGAAAACAGAAAAAAATAAGCTAATGGTGAAAAAAAAAGGCCTAAATAAAAACTAGAAGCCATGGAAATGAACACAGAAAAAACCAAAAGCAATTTTGTTAGAATAATAGGGTTGCAGAAAATTTCTGTCTCTTAAAAATTATCTTAATTGAGGAATAATCTTTTTTTGTTGTTAGTCATTAGGATTAACAAAATGCCAGTATTGAGAGTGGACAGTACCAATCTTCCCAAAGTCTTAAAACAAATGCCAAACATAAAAAATGAACCCCATAATATTCTCAGGACCACTGCCTTATTCTTTTAGCTCTAATGTTTGGTGCTAGAATGGCATGGAGCCATGATGGTTCCTGCTAGGCAATGGATTCATAATGTAACAACTAGAAAAAAGAAACCATGTAGCTTTCCTGTACTTAATTTTTAAATAAGAAACCCTGATATTCTGATGTGGAGATGGCATGTCCTGGAAAGGTAATTCAAAGTAGACTCAGTATCTAAAATGTCTAGACAAGCCAACAAAAAGAGTCAGCTCTGAGCTGAGCATGGTGGCACATGCCTTTAATCCCAGCATTCAGAGCGGCAGAGGCAGAAAGGTCTCTGTGAGTTCAAGGCCAGCCTAGTCTTCAAAGTGAATACCAGGACAGCCAAGGATACACAGAGAAACCCTGTCTTAAAACAACAATACCCGCTGCCCCGCCCCTCCAATAAGGTCAGCTCCAACAAGGTGCTTGTCTTAGTTAGGATTCTATTGCCTTTATAAAGAGACATCATGACCACAGCAAGTTTTACAAAGGAAAGCATTTAATTGGGGCTGGCTTACAGTTTCAGAGGTTTAATCCATTGTCATCTTGGCAGGAAGCATGGTGAAACACAGGTAGACATGGTACTGGAGAGGTAGCTGAGAGTTTCACATCCGGTCAGTTGACAGAGAGAGTGACAGTGGGCCTGGCTTGACCTTCTGAAACCTCAAAGTCCACTCCAGTGACATACTTCCTCCAACAAGGCCACACCTTATAATAGTGTCATTCCGGATGAGCCTATGAGGCTCATTTTTATTCTAGCCACCAAAGCTTTACATGAATACATGAATAAACATCAGCATCTCACTCATGCTCTGGAGTGAGACATTTTGATAAGAACAAGCAGAGCAGGACTGGGCTTTCACTGACACACTTCAGGAGAAGTGGACAGTGTGTGAACTGCCAAATTATCTCAATTCCACTTGAGGACTGAACAAGGTAACTAACAGTGGCCTCCCTTGATATAATATTCATAACTCAGAGGAGACATGGCTGCAGGGAAGCCTTCACAGGAGGGTGAGCAGCAGCTCCAAGGGAGAACCTCTAGCCCCATTTCCACTGTAACCAGAATTCATAAACTGGAGCAGCTGGATTCTGTGCAGCGTCCGGGAATGGCCTTCGAAGGACCCTCTAACTGTGAAACATGTAGTTTCCCCAGGAACTTTCACAGATATCGATGCTCAGGGGTGGAGAGGTGGCTCAGCAGCTGAGAGCAGACACAGGATTGGCTCCCTGCACCATGTGTCAGCTCACCACTGCCTGCGATGCCACTTGCGCAGAATCCAACACCCTCTCCTGGTATCCACAGGTACTTCCTGTAAGGACTGCGCTGACATACATACTGGCAAAGTCCCACACACGTAAAACAAAATAAACATCTAAAACTCAATGTTCTGGGCCACTGGGTGCCAAAGGAGGTTGCCAGTCTCAAAGATACAATGTGTCAGTGCCCAAACAACTGTCTGGGCCACAGGCGCTTTTGACTGTCCTCGCAGGTGTTCGCTAAAGGGGCCTTGGTAGTGCCCTTTTTCATGTAACAGAAAGTACTTTTATACACTTTTTAAATATTTTTACTTGTTATTATTTTTTTTTATTTTATATACTTTTAATACCCCAAATTTTCCAGGAATACCAATTGCATAGCTTGGAATTTTACTGAGAGTTGTTCTCCATCTTGGAAAAGCATGTCATTGACAACAAGCCTACTTCTTTCCTGGGATTTGAAGATGCCCCACCTTACTCTTGAAACAATTCTGCCAGTGTGAAAGTAAAGCTGTCACGCTTGAGTATCTACATTATTTGAGTAAATATCATCCTTGGTTGAAAAACGAATTCTGAAGAAAGAGCATCAACTACAGACAAGGGGATAGTTTTCCCACAAATTAACATTTGATTATAAACTGGTGCTGCGTTTGGATAGTCCTCAGTAGTCATGGTAGAGAGTGTATCCATTAAAAGTCATAACAGTATTTTAAAGTAGATTCTTTATAAACAAATCTACGTTTAATGTTTTTATTCTTTTTCTTTTTTTCTTTTCCTCCCTGCCTTCCTTCTTTTTTCTTCTTTTGTGTGTGTCTGGGTGGGAGGAATGGCTGGAGCTCTTTACTTCGGAGTAGAGCGAGCGGGCGGGAGAGGTGTTAGAGAATGTTTACGTTGATTAGAGCGATGTGATTCCCGCACTGCTGAGAACCTCTGGGGAAGGAGGTATGTAAAGTCTCCCGAGGTTATCAGGATGGATGTTTGGGCCCCAGTGCTCTGAGCACCTCAGAAACCAACTGTAATAAACAGCCTCACGAGCCACTGCCTCCTCTTCTGTGAGAACAGTTGCTCCCCCAATCCCAAGGACAGCAACCCTCTCCAGGGCTCAGCTGTCCCTTGCTCTAGTCCTCCCAAGGCACTGGCCACTATGGCCAGCCAGGAGTTGCCCTGGGTCCCCAGCCCAGCCACAGACACCCTATCAGGACAGCTGTGGTCCCCAGCATCCGGGCTGCAGTGGTCTCTGCTTTCTCTTATTAATGTTTTTTTTTTTAATTGTAAATCATTACTCTGCTCAACTCAGTCACCAGGCACACTATGTTTAATAAATTAGCTTAATCTACCCCGCAAGTGGTTTGTGAGTGCCCTGCTTCCTCTGGTTAAGGAAAGCATTTGTACCTGCCCTGCGCAGGGCTGGGAGCAGCTGCCCAGGGCCTCATGGATGGAACTGCAGCTTGGGCCCTGCGGCGCTCTGTGGCCCGGGTGGCCTCTTTGTCCCTGGCAGGCACTTGGAGCCACCAGCTTCCAGGCGGCCCAAGCCCAGCACATTCCACTCTTCCAAAGGGGCCTCTTTAATGGCTCCCCGTGAAATAATAACTCATTATGTCACCAGGAAGGAAGAAAGGGAGTTAAGTGTCTTGATGGGATTAGAGGAAACCCCCGCAGAGATGATTTAGGGGCCGTGATAATTCATTTAATAGGGGCCTGGGGCAAATTGCTAGACAGGGAAATGGAACTGAAGCGGCTAGAAAGGGCGCCTGGCAGGCTGTGTGGGAGAGCTGGCTTCATTAGCAATATTTAAGAGATTTCATTTAGGACGGAGTCATAAACTGCGCTACCATTTTATCCACCTGGTTTGGTGGTCTTTGGCTCTCCTCGGCATGAATATTAAATTTGAAATGGCCCTACAGCAACACATTGTGGAAAGCGCTCTTCGGGCTGTTATTTGTATGGTTGGTTTAGTTTCTCGTTTGTTAACCTTTTAAAATGAATATCATTGAAAATGGATGGCTGTGCAACCAGAACTTGCAGAGATTAGGGGAAGAACAATGCGTCGGGATAGGTTGTTGCTAAACTGGGTAGAAGATTGAAGTTTTTATTGATGCAGATACAAAAGGCACAGAGAGTGAGTTAGCAAATGGCAAATGACTTTGACAATCCCAATTTTCATGCAGCTTTTGTAAAGCTGTCCAGTTCAAAAAGCCACTATCCTAGGATGGGGGAGCCCACGGAGCACAGATGGTACCTGCTGCACCGCGGACAGTGACGGGAAGTGTTGCCTGGACAGAATGTCCCACTTTCAGAGAGGTGAATGTAATCGCCATTGGACTGGCGGCCACGTCCTTCCAACGTGCACTTCTTACGAAAGGGCGCAGCCTGGAATTCACAAAGCCCCAACATTTAGAATTGTTTTCATGACAACTAAAATGCAAACAGCAAAAGCTGGTCACTCTTGACGTGTGCCCTCTGCTTGAGGTGGATGCTGACCGTCCTACATATGACCTGCCACCACTATGGAAAGTCCTTCTGGGAAATGTTCTGGTGAGGACACAGCCTTCCCTCCATGTCCTGAACACTTGCCAGCCCTGACATTCACCCAAAACCCTTATGTTTGCAAATTAAATATTATCTCTGATTTCCTTTCTTTTGAAAAGAAAAACTATCCCAGGTAGGATGAATTTAATGTCTTTTTTTTTTTTTTCACAGCTGCACCCTGTTCATCCACAACTGGCTAATCCATTCACACAGCTGTGTTAGCCGCATAGAAGAGGTAAGATGCATAATTAATATGTTCTTTACACAGCTTCCTTAATCCAAAAAGACACTAACTATATGTAAAATTATTCACTTACAGATATTAGTTTGTGCAATTTTTCACAACGACAATGGAGTTGGTAGCTAAATGTATTTTTCTAATGTAGCAAAACTTAGCAGCTGTCTTTTGTAAGGCACACAGCAATATTCGTGTTGGTAGTCCTATGTATCTTTCACTATCTCCTGGAAAGATATGTTATTTTATACAGAGTTGTAAACTACTTTGAAATATAGTAAGATCTACTTCAAATAAAATAAAAAACCACTAATATTCTGTGTAATTAGTTTCTGGACAAGATCAGACATTACATGAGGCTGGCTTATTCCCAACAGGGCCACTGTCCAGTCCCAGGTCCTCAAGCTTTTCTTGGGACTTGCCTTGGAGGGGTGGGAAGCAACCGGAATTGGTCATTAACAGCCTGACCACTTTCTGAGGAATGGTCACCTTGCACGAAAAAAACTTTAATCCACATGGACTTCAGTTTTGTGCAGGGTGATAAGTATGGATCTATTTGCATTTTTCTACATGTAGACATCCAGTTAGACCAGAACCATTTGTTGAAGATGCTGTCTTTTTCCATGGAATGGATTTGGCATCTTTGTCAAAAATCAGGTGTCAGTAAGTGTGTGGATTTATGTCAGGGTCTTCTACTCGATTCCATTGATCCGCCATTCTGTTTCTATGCCAGTACCATGCAGTTTTTAGCATTGTTGCTCTATAGTACAGCTTGAGATCAGGGATGGAGATACCTCCAGAAGATCTTTTACTATAGAGAATTGTTTTAGCAATTCTGGGTTTCTTGTTGTTCCATATGAAGGTGAGAATTTTTCTTTCAAGGTCTGTAAAGAATTGTGTTGGTAATTTGATGGGAATCTGTAGATTGCTTTTGGTAAGATGGCCATTTTTACTCTATTAATCCTGCCAAGCCATGGGCATGGGGGATCTGGAAAAGATCATCCTGAGTGAGCTCTCCCAGAAGCAGAGGGATGCACACGGTATATACTCACTCATATAGACATATAATATAGGATAAACCTACTAAAATCTGTACACCTAAAGAAACTAATCAAGAGGGAGGACTCTGGCTAAAATGCTCAATTCCTATCCAGAAAGGCAAAGAGGATGAACATCAGAAGAAGGAGAAAAAAGGGAACAAGTCAGGAACCTGACACAGAGGACCTCTGAAAGGCTCTGTCCTGCAGACTATCAATGCAGATGCTGAGACTTATGGGCAAACTTTGGGCAGAATGCAGGGAATCTTATGAAAGAAGTAGGAAACAGTAAGATCTGGAGAGGACAGGAACTCCACAAGGAGAGCAGCAAAACCAAAAAATCTGAGCATCGGGGTCTTTTCTGAGACTGATACTCCAATCAAGGATTTTGCAAGGAGATAACCTAAGACCCCTGCACAGATATAGCCCATGGCAGTTCAATATCCAAGTGGGTACCATTGTAATAGGAACAGGGACTGTCTCTGACATGAACTGATTGGCCTGCTCTTTGATCACCTCCCCCTGAGGGGGAAGCAGCATTACCAAGCCACAGAAGAAGACAATGCAGCCACTCCTGATGAGACCTAACAGACTAGGATCAGAAGGAAGGAAAAGACTTGTAGACTTGTAGACTTGTAGTCTACCTATTAGTAGACTTGGGGAGGGGCATGCATGCAGAGGGTGGAGGAAGGGAGGGATTGGGACAGGAGGAGGGAGAGAACCACAGGGGGGATACAAAGTGAATAAAGTGTAATTAATAAAGAATTTAAAAAAAAAAAAACTTTGATTCCCTGCTTCCCCCGTCAAAGGAACCCTAAGCCGGCTAAGGGAACCCAAGGAGAGAAGCCTGTTAGCACTTCCTGCTTTTACTCTGAAGAAATGGTATTTAATTGCCAATGCAAAAGCCAGAAACTAAAGATCCAAGAACCAACATCTAAGATGGTCAAAGCCACATACTGGCAGCAAAAAGTTTCAACAGACAGCAGCCCCCATCCCTCGGTTTTACCTTAGAGTAAGAGAGGGTCTAGCCTTCCCTTTTCTTCACCCAATTTCCAAAGCTCACAGACTCACACTGAGAAGTCTTAACTAACTCTTAACAGATACTGTGGATTTAAACAGTTGTAAGTGCAGTAAATAGATGTTATCAGTCAACCAGAGCCCAGCATGTGTGAAATGAATGACCAATAAGGAGAAACCACGAAGCAGGGACTAAGAAAAGGACTTCCCCTGCCTTGAGAGAACCCAGCTTCAGCGAAACCATCAAGAGACCCACATCCTTGATCAGTGCGAGACACAGGAACAGACTATGATGTGCCTGACGGACTATGTTAGAGAGTGGAAGACGGTTAGTAAAGTGGAGATGTGCTTTAACAGAGGTCCATTTGCATTACCAAAAGGAGAGTGTATGAAAGTGAAGCAGACACAAGGGAGGTGAGCTGAGTTCGCTCTTTCTTTCAGTTAATAACAATGTTTGAAATACTGCATAACACTCCTGAATAGCTCATCCCCTCACGTCAACCAATCAGAAAACAAAACAAAAAACCCTCAGGACTGCAAACAAACACGCCTGTGCCCTTCACTTGTTTGAAACTTGGTGCAACCATACTGCTTCCATAATGTGACTGAAATACATCACATTAAAATATGTTCATGCTGTAAGTTGGCCTCAGCCTTGTGGAAACAGCTTTGGCAACATATAGCTGAAGTGGCCATGCATTGAATTCAGGCAGTCCTTCTTTGGGACTAGCTCTTGGAGAGACTATCCAAAACACAAAGACTTAAGAGGAAGCATGTAAACAAGAAATGACACAAATATCCAACTAATGGGAAACAGAGGTTATGGCATCATGATGGAGATTTATAAGCCTGTGTTTAACTTTGTACAGCATTAGCATGATTATCTGAGTAATGAATTATTGTTTCCCCACATTTTGTTAAGTTTTCTATAATGAGGGTGTATTATTGTTATTATTATCAGTAAAAAGATGTATTTGTATATTTTGCATTATATATCAGCATGTTATATATTATAATAGTATTGCTACATATTAAATGTCTACATGAAATGAATTGCCATATGTTTCTTCGTTCCTGGCAAGCCCTGCGTAGCTTCTTACCTCCTCCAGGCAATGGTAAACATCATATTTTGTGTAATGGTACCTTTCTTTTGTGAACCTCCGTACTTGAAAATGCCATGTGTTTGGTTAGAAGCCCCCGCTGCCAGTTGAGGAGTCTATACTCCATATTGGTAGTCTACACACCTGACACAGAAGCCTACACATTTATTTGACTGACTTGACCATACTCACATGTAAGCACACGTGTGAAATCCAGCCCTGTTCCCACCCAGCACTATCTGTAAGATCCTGTTTGTAGCAATCGACTATGCATACATTTGACCCATTAATTCTTTTTCTTTAAAAACTAGGTCAAATGGCCGTCCCTGTAGCACCATCAGTATATTCAATAAAAATCAAGGATATCTTGTGTTTGAAACATACATTATAAATAGATGTATAGACAGCAGATATTGAGAAAGGAAATGGTAAAGATTATGAATATTAAGATTTATATTAATCTGTAAGCCTATTAAAGTACAGTAAAACCTGTCCTTCAGACCACCTTTTTAAAGATATCACCTCCCTGATGGGACCACTAAATTTCGGGCCAAATTATTTTCCCATAAAGAACAATGAAAAGAAAATGATTATATTAAGACTTGTTCTACAATGGTTTCTTTTCATTGTTCCGCCAAAAATGATTCCAAACAGTAAAATAACATTGATTTTGACCTTGTTAATGAACCTGAAGAACTTTGTGGAATACTCAAACACTGATTTCCAATTTTAACAGGAAAAGAGACGGACCCTCTGCCTCCCGCTTTTGAAAATAGAGCTGCAGGTGGGAATGACTTCATTGGTATTCTGCAGATGTGCTCCTCCTGATATTGCTAATGTTTCGTAAGGCTTGTCCTGTGGGTTTTCCTTTGTGCCAAGAGCTGGAGATGATTATGTGATTTGTAAAGTACCAGAGAAGCCTTCAAGCCGAGAAGCTGATTGCATTTCTTTTTGGTTACAAAGATTCTCATATTCAATATTACTGGGGCGATTTTCAGTTTTCCAAAATGCCATTCTCTCCAAGGGAACAACTCTTTCTTCTTTGGCCTTTTGAGGGTTTCCTGTGGCTTTGCCTGGCTTTTCTCCCAAACAAAACTAGCATGTGATCCCCACTCCTGCCCCTCCTTGAAGTAGTCCTTACCTTCCTACTGAGGTTCTTTCAGCTCATTTCATTTCAATCAGAAATAGCACAAGTCTTACACCCTTCACCCTACCTCTGAGGCAGGTCCAGGACATGTCCTTAAAGTCTCCCAAGAACACAACAGAATGGTTTATTACACACACACACACACACACACACACACACACACACACACACACAAACCGCTGCTATCCATTTGATTTCAGAATTCAGCCTCTGCATGCCTTCCATGCCAGAGATGCCCACTCAGTATGGTCATTAGAAAAGGACTTTCTTTCTTCCAGATCACAGAAGGAAGATGAGTTGGCTGTGACTTTCTTGAAGTTGCTCCAGCTACAAGGAGCACACTCCAGAAAGCACCAATAACATCCATGTGAACACTAAATGCTTATTCAGACCCTGCAGGAGAAAAGCCTTATATTCAGTTCTCCTCGGAATTATATGTGTTTATGTGCCCAGCCCTGAGCCCAGTGACCGCGAGGTGCCAGTCCTGCCCCGCTGTTGCTCCAACTGGTTCAGTTCACTTGCTTGTAGTCACAGGCTCTTGGAGCTAAGGAGTCTTGGGGCGCAGATCCAGGCCACCTCTTTCATCTTAGAGGTCTGGAGAGTGGCCCAGATAGAGTCAATAGACATAGACGTAAACCTGATGAGTGAAAATCGTGAGTGTTTATTCCTGTTCCTATAAAGAGGCTCATTAAATAGAAAGAAGTCCGTTGTAGCCTAGGACAGGAGATAGTAAGCAGCTCAGTTATGATCTGAGCCCAAAGGTAAACAACAAACATTCACAACGCAGTCCTTTGAACACTGGAATGTCGGACAATAAAAAGAACAACAAAATTCCTCTGTAAGCAGGAGATACAATTCAGTTTGAGATAAATATGGCAAGGCTTAGAGGACAGGAAATGAGACATGGCATCTAGTACCCAATCTGAATTTCAGCTCCACAGTTTTCTAGCTATGTGACCTTCAGGGAGCCCCTTATCCTCTCTGGATCCCAAGTTTCCTCCTGTGTAAAATGGGGCTCATAATGCCAACGGCTTCCCTGAGCTACCTAAGAGCAAAGGTGTTACTACTGTGTGCCAATTTACTGCATGCGACAGAAATAAATCAGCTGCTGAAAGTGAATTCCACAGTCTCTATAAAAAAGACCACACAGGTGAGAAGGACAGGGAGTGGGGCCGAGGCCAGGAGGCGGGGCCGAGGCCAGAGGGTGGGGCCG
>NW_026596463.1:969167-1020888 GCF_907164565.1 Psammomys obesus | reverse complement strand
GGGGCCGAGGCCAGAGGGTGGGGCCGAGGACAGAGGGTGGGGCCGAGAACAGGAGGCGGGGCCGAGGGCAGGGGGAGTTGCTGAGGAGGAGGAGGAAAGGAGGAGAGATGTTTTAGTGCAGAGCCCTCGGTACCCTGCCTCTTGAATGAGATGACTGTGTTGTGAAATGTGTGAGGACACGCAGATACCTGTGTACACCCCAGCCAAAGCCACGGGGTGCCATCAACCCTTTCCTTCCCCGCAGTCGCTTCACTACTTCCCCCACTTCCGTCCGTGGGTGTGGGATTGTAGGACTAGCTTTGCCCTTCTCTCCCTAGCCATCCTCTAGCTCTCTGCATGAGACACTCGGGAAGCTTATGTCTGAGAACCAGCAAGAGTCTGAATTCTAAGAACAGAATGTGCCTTACTGATAATTGTTGTCACTGTCAGACCTGACATTGCCAGACCACTGAGGCTCTTCCTTCAGAGACCTTCTAGTCCCTCCTGCCTGAGATTCATTTTTTTTGCAGATTTGTAGACCACACTTCTTTGGAGCTTAATGTCTGTTTTATTGTTGTTTATGTTTCGGTTTGTTTGTTTTAAAGATGTCTTTATTTTCATTGTGTATATATATGTATGTATACACACACACACACATATGCGTGAGTGGGTTTGTTATATTTTTTTTACAAGTATGTGTGTGCATACCTGATGCCTGTGGAGAGTGTCAGGTTCCCTGGAACTGTAGTTACAGGCAGCTATGAGGTACTGTGTGGGAGCTGGAAACTGAACCCTGGTCCTCTGCAAGAGTCACCAATGCTCTTCACCTCTGAGCCATCTCTCCAGCCTCTGTTCTTATTTCTGTCAACTTTGTTTTTTTTTTTTTTCTCTCATAAGCTACAAGCCAAAGAGCTTTGCTTTTGCACAGAGAAGGGAAGAGACAGTAGTATTATTTCTGCCCCACTCATGCTGTGTTTTGTATTTTACAGTTAATGCTAAGACAGACAATGCTAGCCTGTAAAGAGCTCCTGTGCTGGCTCTTTCTCTGACACTTAAAGACATTTCATCTTTATATATTTACCAAACATTTATTGAGGGGCTATTATGTGCTAATCACTATGCCAGGTGTTAAGACATGAGTAGTGGGGCTGGCTAGCTCAGTTGGTAAGCTGCTTGCCTTGCAAGTATGAGGTTCCCAAAGCCAGGCATGGTGACTCATGTCTGTAGCCCCTTCACTGGGGAGATGGAGAGAGATGGTCCCCTGGAGCTTGATGGGGCCTCGCCTACTTGGTGAGTTTCAGGCCAATGAAAAACAAAAGTAGACATCACCTGAGGAATGACACCTGAGATTGTGTCATGCCTCCCCACCCCAAAATATCCCCCCGCCCAAAATATATACACACACAAGACATACCCTACCTCTCGCACCGAGGAAGTCTGCATCTCTGAAGACATCCTATTTTGCATTTACCTAACCCTAATGGTGGCCAAAAGGGCTTCCCTTCTCTAAGCAAGTGCTGCCTCATTGCTGAGCTTGGCTCCAGGATCAAGAAAGAAGTGAGAACGCAAATCTTAGATACTCTGAATGGACGAGACCATCACATCTACTCTTCCTGTTGAACCAACCAGGAAATGGAGACTTGGAGAAGTGGACTGCCTGAAGCCAGAGGGAGTGGCCAGTCACATCTGTGCTGAGCGTCCTTTCTGGATTGGATATTGGAAGCACATCAGAAGTGGTGACCTGCCAGCCAGTCCTCTGGAGAGTTTGCCATCTGGGGCCACGGGAATGGTTGATGCAGGGTTTGCCTGAGCCATTGCTATCAGCACCACACTCACTCACGGCTTTGTCAAGTGCTTTGGGAGTTCCCAGGTATAAAGGTGCTGAATAAAATCAATCATGGGAGCTCTGCAGCTGGCAGCCTGGAGCAGCTACCGAAACCAGAGTCCACTCAATCAATAGCTCCTCACTGCGAAGGGGAAAGAATACCATTAGAAAGACAAGCTCTTAGAAAAACTTCCCACAGGTCGGGGAGGATCCCGATTTCAAAGAAGACACAGAATGCTCCCAATATGCTACCTCTCGCCACCCAGTGTTGATTAGAGATAGTTTAAAAACTCAAATTGATATTTAATGTGTCTGATGCATATTCCTCTTCAAACTTCTGCAAAAAAACCAAAACCAAAACCAAACAAAACAAAAAAAACTTGGATTTTAAAATCCAGTCATAAAGGAAAATGAAATTAGGTCTCTGGCACTGGGGTAGAAAAAACAAGCTCCTTGCTTACTCCTACAGGTATTTTTATTTGAGATATTTTTGGTTTTCCTCTTATTTCAGAAGTTGAAAATGTAATAAATTAATAAAACCACCTTACTTTATATGTGAACTGCTGATACTTCTTAGAAACACAAAATAGCAATTTAAACAAGTAAGCTGGGGGTGGGGGAGACAGGGCATGCTACGGCATGTTTAATCCACAGAACATTTCTGTTAACTACAAGAGCTGATGAGGGTTTATGGAGGTGGAGGCAATGTCTGCTACTGACATTTGTCAGCAGAGCGGATCATGTGAGAAGGAAGTCCTTGAACGGTTTGCCTAACGAAATACTCGATAGAATGAACGGATAGTTTAGATCAGTCACCTCCAGCTCTTCAAGTCTTTCCTACAAACTCTAATGTTAAGACTTCAAATTGTGTAGCACATGGTGGTGCAGGCCTTTAATTCTGTAACTAGGGAGGCAGAGGCAGGTGGATCTCTGTGAGTTCAAGGCCAGCCTGGTCTACAGATTGA
Organism: Psammomys obesus; assembly: GCF_907164565.1. Lineage (NCBI taxonomy): Eukaryota > Metazoa > Chordata > Mammalia > Rodentia > Muridae > Psammomys > Psammomys obesus. The sequence continues at coordinate 1,018,119 of NW_026596463.1, read as the reverse complement.
GATCCAGGACAGCCAGGGCTACACAGGGAGCCTGTATTAAGCTAGCAAACAAACGAGTTCAAATAGATAAAGCATAAGTAATTACAAAATTCACATTCATACCACTCATGTTTCCAACTCTAGAGCACACTGGAACCCCATGGAGATGCTGCTGGATGCTGGCCTCCATGCCTCATGAACATCTTCTTCAGGGTTGGGCACACTGTCCCTTGGTTGCCTCGAGGGTGTTTGGTTGTGTCTTGCTCAAGGTCACCCCAGAAGATGGCCTCAGCGGCCTAGCCACACCCCATGTGTCCCTGCCACCCTGTCACAGCCGTCCCTTCCGATCCACACCCACACTGTCATGGTTACCATCAATGTGCCCGCCAAATATGCCCACCTTAGTTCCCCTCATGGAGACCATTTTAGAGTGTCACCTCCTCCTTCTTGTCTCCACTCCTTTTTGTGTTGACATTTCTACTTACGAAATTGGGATCTGCTTTCTTGTTGCCTGAAACTGCCCTGCTATTTGGATGCTAACTGTGAAACCCTCAAGAACATGGGATGGAGTGGAGAAAAGGAGAAGGAACTGTTCCATGTGAACTGTAGCCAGACTACAGACCCCAGGGCCTGGGGAACTGAAATTTGGGCTTAGAAATTTCCTTGGAATGACTATCCTTTCCAAGGCTCCCAACCACCATCCAAAGGACGGCCAGGAATTTCAGGTTAGGTATGGTTCAGACAGTAACACCCACGATTCTGGGAGAGAGTGGGGGGTCACCAATTGTTTTTTCGGCTAACTTAATTGATTTCAGTTCACTTACCTATGCAAATATCTACTAATTTAAGCACGTCATTAAAGGAGCACCCTAAAGGCAGGCATGGGAATGCCAAGAGTGATTCCTATATAGATAATTCTCATGCAGAATTCTTCTAAAACCTATCAAATATTATCTTTCTTCTACAAATCATGTTTCAAGCCAGGGAGAAGTATGACAATCAAATCCCATCCTGTCTGGTAATTCTGTCCTACTTTCTCCATGAAATATCTCATCGAGCAATGATAGAATCCACGTCTCTGAGCCCTGACTTCCTCCATGTTCAGTCTAAAGGTAACAAGCTGACCTAGCAGAGAGGAAAGGATAAAGTCATGGTGAGTCCGACCTCCAGCAGTCAACATGTCAATATTTCAAAGACTAAAACTTGAAATTTAGTTCTTTTTTGCAACTTCTAGATACAGAAATAAGAAATAACACCCTCATATTATCTCTTTGAGTGATAACTAAAAAGTCAGATTTTGATTGGGACCTGACTTGGAGGCAGATTACTTGCTTAGCATGTTCAAGGTCATAAGTTTGATCCCCAACACCAATAAGTAAATCAATAGGGTTATGTGACAAGTTTTTTTTTCAGTGCTATAGATCATATCTAGGACCTTGAGCATATAAACAAGTGTTCTGCCCCTGAGCTACACCCCAATGCATGTGCCAGAAAAACCATTTATGTTTATAAATATCCAAATAATTAATATTGACAAGGTAGAGCCACATAAAACCCACGTGTTTTTTTCTTGTGTGGTTTTAATAATCATAATCTGATTGAGAAAACTGTGTGTGTGTGCCTCAGTTTCTCCATCTGTAAGTAGGACTGTGGAGGGAGGTTGGCACTCACTTCCTATATTTCCTCCAATTTTTAGAAGTTCACAAAGTATGATCTACAAACTATAACAGAATTAACAAAACGTTTCTGGCCTGAATTCTATTCTTTGCCACAACAACATTAGTTTTCCAGAAAAAAAAAAAATCTGCAATCCACACATGACGTTTTGTTTAAGTATTGTTCTCACATGGAACCTTAACTCAAACTGGAAGCTCCAATCTGCAGCTTGGATGAGCTTAGAATTTGATATCTCGAATCTAGCATGTCCTCAAGCAGCACACTGGGAAATCCCTGTTATCAGGGCCAGCTGCATAGAGAATGCTATCCATCCACCATACAGAAGGCAATGCAGGGGCTTTCTGTGGCCACTTATTAAAATTTTCAACATTGAAATTTATTTCATTCTGTTATGCAAATACCTAGAATACCATACTATGAAAATACATTAAATGGAGTGGCACAGAAGTCTAAATACGGCAAAAATGGATGGGGGAGTGGGCAATTTGGGGCAATTCAAGGTTATAGCCAGGTCACAAACTTTTTTCTGTCTTCACCATAAAGTGCTCATTTCTTAAAAGAAAACGCTTTCAGGGATGTGAGAGGAATAAGTGGCTTCTGTGGCCAACTACATTCCAATGTGATGCACAAAGCACCCATCGTGTGTGAGTGTGTGTGTGTGTGTGTGTGTGTGTGTGTGTGTGTGTGTGTGTGAAAATCATGAGCCCCAAGCTTTAGAGAGAGTTGTGCAATTGACAATCAAATGGAGCTTAAAGGGAATTACGACGTTTCCAACTAAAGTCCTGAAATAAAGAAAGTAATATTTTACGACAAAAAAAATTTGCAAATGTCAAGTTTAAATCATACCACTTTGCACCACTGAGCTACTAGCTAGTTGTATAGACTTCCTCAGTCCTTAACATGGAGAAAGACCAACTTTCATGCTCAATAAAACTTAAGAACTTTATAAATACATTGAAGAACATAATTCATGTATTTGTGACTTTCCCCCTCCTCTGTGGCTAGTTGTAGGGAAAAACGAACATGCACAAGAACGTCTTGGCCTCTTCCTGCATTTTCTTGCTTATGAGTCTCTGTGAGCTTTGGTTTTGTTTGTTTGTTTCTTGTTTGTTTAGTTTGGGTTTGGTTGTTTTTTTGTTGCTTGTTTGTTTTTTTTTTTGTTTTTTTTTTTTTTTTTTTAATAGGGCTGACACGAATTCCATCATTAAAAAAAAAATCAAGGAACGCCTTGGAAATATGGGGTCTCATTCAGATGCCAGCCAGTACTAGCTGGGCTTTGGGAAGCCCTGGGGCAATGGGGCAAAGGAGCCTACAGCAGACACCAACCAGCAACCCCCACCAAAAGCTGGAACCCAGCTGCCCAGTTCAGTCGCTCCTGTCCAAAGCCAGACAGGTGGCAACCCAGATTGGATCTGTTGTTGTGGGAATGATTTGATTCACAAACAGGGTTATTAAATTTTATATGGAGACAGGCGAAAGTCACAAGATCCTGGAGAGAAAGACCTGATTCACATAAATTTATCTTAATAGCTGTGAATTCGGGAGCATAAAGCAGAAAAAAAAAATTAATGGAAAGGCATTTCACCTCCTCCGTCTGCCTGCTCCCCTCCTCTCCCCTGCACATAATATGCCTGCACACACACATAGATCAACGCCCGCCGCACCATCCGCCCTGTGCAGGAGGAAGCCGGCACATTGATCCCAGCCCGTTTTGACATATAAACTCCAATTTGGCCCCAAGTCACTGCGAGCGGACACTGCCACCAACGGCTCTGACACGAGGTTATTTGTTGTTGCTGTTCACTGTCCCTGTTTGCACATTAATCCAGTGACAATTAGGTGTCAGCGAGCGTTGTTTCTGCTTAGCTGATAGCCTTGGGCTCTGCGCTTGAAACCCTAATCAGGAGTGTAAACTCTGCTATATTTCAATTTGGAGAAGCGCTCTTCCGCTAAGAGGCCCCTGGCACTGCGATAAATAAAACGCCTATTTACTCTATTGCCACACTTAGACATCTAATGCACTTACTACCAGCCCCCTAATCATAGCCTACAGTTAAAACCGCCTATAAATCACTCTGTTCTCATCCTGCACATTAGTGAAGCCATTTTCCCCAAACCCCACAATGAGCACTGTTTCCTTTTCTTGTTAGTCAAAAGCTAGATGATTTTTATTAGGTTAAAGACGAGTTCACAGATGGTAAATCGCGTGGAGAGAAATGAGCTGGAGAGTTACTCTGCGCCCAGGCGGGGCGTGGAGGGGAGGCGGTCCCCGAACCCGGGACCCGGGGACTCCGGGACGCCTCGGAATTCGGCCCTGCACCTGGCGGGTCCCGGAGCCCGGCCTTCCCCTCCCGCGCTGCCGGCACGCCCTAAACCAGCAAACCCGGCCGAGTCCCCTTGTTCTGGCCTTGCGGCTCCCCCTGGGCGGCCCGGCGCTGTGACATCCCCCGAGACCCGGCGCAACAAAAGCCGGGCCCGCAGCTCCTGCTCCCGGCCTTCCTTTTCAATTCTCCCCCGATCTCAGGTGGAATTAAGAGGATTAAAGAGGCGAGTAAATGAGGCGAGTGTGCAAAATGACTCCTTTCTGAACCAAACGGCATGCTCCGTGCTGGGGAAATGAGATGCACATTTAAATCTCATCCATCCACCGCCTGCGGCCACCGCCATGTACCTGCCTACTTAGCCCAAGGGTTAATTAATTGAGGCTTCAATGCACTATTGCAAGAGCATTATTGCATTTGATACTCTACATCTGTGATTTAAAACTCTTTCAGTCCCTTGTCAGCAAGGGAGGGTTTTTAACTAGGAAATTAGCATTCAGATAAGGGAACGCTCTATTTGCTTCTGAAAGGAAGGAAATATTAAGGATGCTGGTGCACAAACCAGGCTGTCATATCCTGTCCCATCCTGGAGGGAGCGCGAGGGCCCAGCCCCCAGGGGAATCGTGGGCGACTGGGGCCCGGTTTCAAGCAACCGACGCCCCGCACAGTAGGAGGGCGGGCGGGGACCGGCAGCCTCCAGGACTCCACTCTTCGGAACCTCCTCTAACCTGCTGGGGCGTGTTTGCCTCTGCAAAGCCCGGTAATAGATTGTCTCCCCACTTCTCAGGAGCCGATTCTCCTTAAAATGCATTGCCACGTTACTTCAAACGTTGGCTTTCTGACTCCCCGGCAGGGTTCAGATGAGGAAGTAACCCAGTTTACTAAGGAAAGAGGAGAGGTAAACATTGCAACAGAATTCTAATGATGCTGCAAGGAAATAAGGACAAAGACTGCTCTTCTCCTTATTGCAGCGTTGGCTTGAAGTGGCAAGCCGCCAGAAAATACGAAGACCCTGAGAAACTAATGAGGGACCGATCTATGCTCATGCAAAACCCAAACAGGGTCAGATTCTGAACTCTCCGGCCAAAGCCTTCAGAGAGCAGCAATAGTTAAACTTCTACCCACCACTCAACAGCAAGGGCCTCCTTTCCTGAGCCAGTGGCCAGCGGAATTTGGAAGACTCGGGATCATTCAATACCAAAACACCCTGTTAAGTGCAAGGAGTCAGGATTTCTTGTCTGCTGAAGCTACGCAGTCACCCAATTAGGTGAAATTGCATCACCTTCTGTGGAAGCCAACAGTCAGATGGCATAAATGTAGTTGTGTGGAGAGAAGGAAGCTGGAGTTGTGGAGTGAACCATCATTTTTGCCTCTGTTAAGAATGTTTTGTCACAATGGAGAAGAATCTGTTTCTCTCCTTCACCCTATGAAATGGAAAACTGAGGCCATCATGGGTTCTATGTTTGTGAATCAAAAAGAAAAGAAGGGAAGGGTAAGGACTGAGGTACAAATAAGACACATTCTTGTCGCTATGGTCTGCACAGCCTCCACCCGTCCCTGTCATTCCCTCGTGGAGGAAACTTTTGCTGGGTACCCAGTTTCCTAGAACGAATGTCATGTGCATCTTGTGTTTCATTATATTTTCGGCAGGACTTGCTTCCTGGCACACAGTGGCTGGCTCACCCCCAGGAAAGATGCCCAAATATGTGCATTGTAACCGAGCTATTTGGCATGTAGCTCCGGGTTTCTTCCTCAGTAGCAAATGTCGGCCTTTGGCTTGGCCTCTGAGAGACTTCAAATGTGCAGATCTCTCCTCATGCTAGGAAGTGGATAATCTCAGAAGACTGGCGACACTGAATGTCTCCAAAGCCTTGCTGCCAAGTATATAGACTCACAATTTCACCATTTCATTTCATCAATTTTCAGAGCTCATTGAGTTACGTGCGCGTTTCTTCTCTTCCATGGCACTGTGTGCTCTTCCTGCGGTTCCTCTGCTGAAGCACGCCACCCAGGAGTCCCAGGAAAAAGACTTGCCACAATGACCCAGGGTGAGCAATGTAGGAAAAATGGGCTTTAAAGCACATGGAAAACCAACTTATAATTTTCCTACTTTCAACCGATTTTATCAAACCGGTTTAAAATAATGGGAAGTCTCCAGTCTCACTGCCGTGGCCACAGGAAAGTGACTGCCACCAATGAGGCAATGCTGTGCAGCTTGGGTGTGTCGTGAAATACTTGAAACACTATGCATGTAGCAGGGTTAGGGTACTTGGTTCTTAAACAACATGGAAAAACCAACTCATCAGCTGGCGCTGTGGCTCAAGGTTTAAATGAAATAGCCAAGTAATCCAAAGGCTGGCAGAGAGTCCAGCCATTACTTATTGTTGTCAACTTATCTGAGCCCCTTGTCTTTTAAATGCTGGTAAGAAGAGACAGCAAGGACCCCATGATCAAGGTGCGATTAGGGGCATCTGCAGAGCCTCATCGGAAGCTGAATTACCTGAAGACAACTGACATCAAGCACACACATGTTCTCAAATGCCCATCAAAGCCAGTTCCCACTCATGGGTTTGTTAATAGAAACGGCAAAGATTTACCCCAGTCTGACTGTTGGCTTCAGTAAAACCCCACTTAACTGGGTGAAGGCTCGTGACTCCATAGCTTCAGCAGACAAGAAATCCTGACTCCTTGTACTTAGCAGGGTGTTTTGGTATTGAATGATCCTGAGTCTTCCAAATCCCACTGGCCAAAAAGAGGCCAAGGAAAAGAGGCCCTTGCTGTTGAGTGGTGGGTAGAGGTTTAACTGCTGTTCTTCAAGGCTTTGGCTGGAGAGTTCAGAATCTGGTCCTGTTTGGGTTTTGCATGAAAACTGTCTGCCGCTGAAATTACAGTATGGTAAAGTTGCAGGAGTCCCATCTCCCTCCCCAGTTGGGGAGAGGACAAACTGTTTACTTCAAAAACAAAACCCGAAGCCAGGCAGAGTGTCTCACATCTGTAACCCTAGCAATGGAGTGAGACCCTTACCAAACAAAATCAAACAGACTTAAAAAATAAAATAAAATAGGGAAACAAGAGAAGGGTGTGTGTGGCTCAATGGTAGGTTGCCTATTATGGTCTCGGGTTTAATCTCAGCAATATGCACACAGAGACACACACACACACACACACACAGACATGCACATAAAAAACAATGCCCCCCCCCCAAAAAAAAACCAAGCAAAATAATAATAAAACCCAGAGGAAAGAGATGCTAGATTTTGGAGGGAGAAGAGAAAAGCTGTGCTTCTATGAACAGTTTTCATTATCTTAGTGAAAGGGAAAAAAAGGCAAGGGGGCTGGAGGTTTGCAGCCCCTCTCCTTCCTCACGCCAGAAGCTGGCCAAGCAGCAGCCATTTTGGGCATTCCAGACTCCCAAGCTGGAAGATGATTTCATTAGGCACACCCCCAAACTTGGTTCTGTTAGCAAGTGTAATGGGACTTTTTTCGGTTTCATAAAATACCTTGATAACTGGAAAGTGCCAGTTAATGGCTACCTGTTCCAACTATGAATTTCACAAAGATTAATATACCCCGTTAGGTTTCTTAAGATTCTATCAGGAGGCTTCCCCGAGTCTTGGGTGTTTTACAGTCTCTGTGGGCAGAAGCCCAACTGAAACTACTGTTCAACAGCTTAACTGTCATCTTCATCTTCTTCTGGCATAAAAATACATATTTTTCTCATAATAAAGATTTTTTATAATAGCAATAAAATAACTCCAGAGAACATGGTTGTCTTGAGATAGCTTAGCTGTGCCTGGTGTCTCATAACGCCCTGGGGATACAGCAGGCCCATAATACTCCCTTTAGCTGCCATGTCTTAGCTTAATTAAGGAATAAAGCCAAAAGGTCATGCTGGAAGAAAATGTAAATCTTCAAAACTTTTCATTCTTGACCCAAACTCTGTGTCATAAAAATATCAGTTTTCTCTGGAACAAGCACTCTGCCCACTAAGACAATTGGGGGACACTGGAACATGTCACTTCTCTAAAATATGTCTTTGACACCATGCAGATAAATCCCAACTTCACCTCAGGGCCCCTGCCGAGCCCGGGGAATGGAAAGCTGGGAGAGGAGAAGCCAGCTCCTTCAACAAGCACCATTTCTCACAGTAGTTAGGTATCAGTGTGTTGATTCCCACACTGAGTCAGGTTTCCATGCCACTCTCAGGGGAAAAAAAGGAATGTGTATATTCCTTTCTATGGCTTATTTGCTATACAGTTGCTTCTGGGAATGCAGACTACTATTTTTGGCTTCAGTCACTTCATGGAGTCACTGATTACTGTCTGTCATAATGAGTGAGCTGGTTTGGGCATAGGTTTCGTTTACTGGAACTTCAATCACTTGCGGTGGAGGTTCACAGGCTGTTGATAGGCACCGTGCTCAAAACGCGTACTTCTGACCCATGGCACTCACTTAAAACAGGAGATTTTCAGTCCCTAAATTGATTAGATAGTGCTGGCACAGGGCAATTAATAAATATTATTTGTCTTCAAGAAATAGGTCCTTCTCACATTTATGGCTGTGCTCATTGGAGGAAAAGAGTTACTGCATTATGAAACTAATTATATGTCATCTGCGTCTCTCTCCAATGAATAAATAGACAGACAGATGCTATTGATCAGTTGATGTTGTGATAGATCAGTCAATTGATTTGGACCTAGATAATATGTATTTATGGGAGACACAGAATGAGATATTTATTTATTTTTCTAGCGAATAAAAGGATCCATATGACTTCCATAAATGGGAATGGATGGTGGTGGGTCAGGAGTTGCCACTGGAATCTTGTTGCAAAAAAAGAAAGTTCATTTTTCTCTCACTTTCGTATTCAGCAGACATTATGGCTCAAAAAAAAATGAGATGTTTAAATATTTGATAAGCATGGGAAGAGCAATGCATTGCTAACACTCCAGAGTGGTCCAGCAGTTCTCATGGAAATATAAATTTACCTGCATACAAATAGACAGTTCTGTGATTCCAGCCTTACAATCACCTCTGTCTTTTTCTCCTCTCCCAGCAGCTGGGTTCTTGCTGGACGAGCCCCGCACTGTGCAAACCATCAACTTCACTAAGCTAAATACATCTCACACTGGTGCCCAGACATTTGCAGTCTTCTCTTAGCTATTATCCAGCAGAAGCAACAAGGCAGGGATCAAGGGGTGTGCTGTCTCCCCTCAGTGACACACTCTGAGACACAAACACTCATTTGTAACATGGAAGCCTCCTCCAGGTGGTCTACATTCTCCAGAAAACACTAGCCCTACCAGGTTGGTCTTGGTACCCAGTTATGGAAGTCCCACTTCCCAACACGGAAGGAGGATATCAAAGACAGTGGACTTCATGGACAGAGAACAAAAGTAAAAGAACAAAGGTTGTTTATGCGCACCTCTGACCACCCTCCCCTCACCTCCTTTTTGAGATTCGGAAAGTCTGCCCACTGCTGCTGCTTCTAAAACCTACAAAAGGCAAATGGGAGTCATAAAGTGGAACAAATGACATGTTTCACCAAGATGGCCTCCCTACCAATGGCTTTTTGTTAAATGATGGAGAGCAGGATAATAACAAGGATCATTGTGAGATTCACTCTGCAAAGACGTCACAGGAGAGGTTTGTATTTAGAGTTATTAAATAGATAAATATACTTGCTGACGATGCTGGCTTGATAACCTGCACCAGACAAAATGTTCTATCGAAGAAATGGATTGTGATATAAACAGGAAACACTCTGTCTAGACTAGTTTGGGGTACCTAGGCTCTTAGCATTAAGCCAGACATAGCTGCCTAATGTCCACCCTCTGGCTGAGCAAGGTCAGCGGGACCAGTCAGTGAAGGATGAGACAAACTAGGGGTGGGGATGCTCATCTCTATAAGAGAACATCTCAGATGATTCTTACACTGACGGCTGTTGACCCAGGGCACCAGGCCTCTCGTTGCGATCTGTGTTGCAGTTTCTATTTACTCCTTACGGTGTCCGGTTCTGATGGCTCCTGTATCTTGATGCAGGACAAAGTGTGGTCACACAGCTCTAGAGGTCAGAAATTAGAAATGTGTGTCAGGTGGTGTCAGCTTAGCGGCTCCTTCAGAGGGACTCCGCTGCAGGCCTTTCCTGCACCGACAACTGTGTTCCTTGCGTTGCCTGGCCGTGAATCCTTCCTCCATCAGGCATAGTCCTATTATCTTCCCTCTGATTCTGCTTCTGTCACATGGCCCCCTTCCCCTCCATGCCAAAGCTCTCTCTCTGCAGCCCTCTCCTAGGGACACTTGGGATTGAACTGATAGCCTGCTAGGATCACCCAAGATCTCTCAGGGTTCTAACCTAAATGTGCCTTTTCGAGCACGGCAACCAAATGGAACCATGCTTCGTGCAGCCTTTTGTTTCTGGCTTCTTTTACTTCCCAGAATGTTTTTGAGACTCATCTATAAATAAAAATGTTCTAAACTTAGCGTTAAATTTAAGCATTAAAATTTAGAAAGATATTCTCTTTACAGGAAAATATTTCTGTTTCTATTGCGCACATGGTAAGTTGTCTGGAGTATACATTCAGCATTCGAGAAAGCAGCTGTCCCGAAGCAGCCCTTACCAGTCAGCTTGGAGAAAGTTCCAGCTTTCGTCCTCAGCACTTGATACAATGTTGCTTTTTAATTTTCACAATCTTGATGAGTGGGTAGTGGGGCATCACTATGGTTTTAATTTGCATTTCCCTGAGACTCATGGTCTTGAATATCTTTTCATGATCTAATGCAGCAGATCTCAACCTTCCCCAATGCTGTGACCCTTTAATACATTTTCTCATGTTGTGCAGAGCCCCAACCACAAAATTATTTTTGTTGCTACTTCATAACTGTAATTTTGCTACTGTTGTGAATCGTATATAAATATCTGTGTTTTCTGGTGGTCTTAGGTGACACCTGTGAAAGGGTCATTCAACTCCCAAAGGGATCTGGGCACACAAGTTCAGATTCTAATGGGTATTTCTGTTCTTTGACATGTCTTTTAAAAAACATTTTTCCTGTTTTTCATTAGTTTGTAAGTCTTATTCAGATTGCCTGAGTCTTTTTACTGCATTTATTATTTTTACTCATGTGTAAGTTTTATGTTTAGGTGCCTGCAGAGGTCAGAGGACATCAGATTCCTTGGAACTGAGATGGCTTGCTGCAAATCAAAGCCAGGCCCCCTTCCAGGGCAATCAACCAGAGTCAGTTCCGTGTGCAGCCTGGACTGTCGGAGCACTTTTCATACTCACCATCCGCTATGACTTCCGCTTATTACTACCAATTATCTTGTAAAGTCGGGCATTACAATTTCTTCATCACACTCCTTTAATGGCCTCCTCCAACAAGCTTTAGAAAGGCAAATATTTAAGAAGTAAAACAGAATTAGCAGGCATGCAGTTTTAGAGTCTGATTCTGAACTTAAAATTATTTCAGAATAAAAGTAATTTGATCCCTGGATTCCTGGACTCTTGATTTTTAACTTCCCAGTCTTTGACTGAAAAATTTCATTTTCTCTGTAATTTTCACAGGTCCAAACAGGCTTGCTTCTGCAGCCATGTGACATGTTAATCAGCCCACATTCCTGGGTGAGGCATTCTTGCATGGTCTGGGGCTTACATATTGAAGTTGTTTATTTTTGTTTAAGAAGCAGACAAATAACTTCACCTCCATTTGAGACTCAGAAAACGTATCAATGTTTGTCAAATAGAAAAACACAAACTTGGTAAAAGGCAACAAAATTGTATCCTCAAGCTTCAAAAAGAGTTGGAGTGAGGGACAGGAGAGATGGAGATTCTACACTTGACTAGAGAGCTTCCTCAAAAGGCCTCCTCCTGCTTCTGAGCCCTGGTCCCACTTCTTAAATGTTCCAGCCTGAAGACTGTTCCCGGCAAACTCCTCTTCAGGGGGTTGTCTTCTCCGTGGGTAGGCACTGCTGGACAAACCCCTTCGCCTTGAGCGTCGGGGTGAATTCTGAAAACTAGGTGTACCCGTGGTTTGTCTGAGGAGGGTTTTACAGTACAGACTTCATCTCAACACCCTGAGTCTTAGCCTCCTGGGAAGGAAGTGCACAATGATGGTGGAAAACCATACTGTCCCTTGGGGCAGAGCACCCATGCCAACATCAGAGTCCACTGTCCTGACTTAGCGTGGAGAGCAGGGGACCAATGACCTTCCCTGGGCACTTGCCCCAACACGGTTGCCATGGCCCCCGCCCCCAGGGAAATGTTATCAAACCATCTAATTCTGCCCCTTGTCAGCCTGACAGGGACTGTGAAGGCACAATTGGCCCACAGCTGATTACCTTCAGGTGTGGTTAGGGCAAGTTAAAAATTCCATTAGCAGCACACAGGCATTGGGAACAAGGTTTCTCAGGGGTGGGCTTTTTCTAGTTAACAGAGAAGAAATGGCTTCTCACGCTCCCAGGGCAGGACTCTGCTGTGCTTACACTCTACAGGAAAGAAGGGAGAAAGCCTACCTGCAAGAGGAGAGACACAGTGCAGTGGGGCAGGAGGGGAGGCGTCCCCACCCCAGAGCCACTCTGCCTCTGGCTACTGAACTACTTACACAGGTCACCTCCGGTGGGTTCTTGACCTAATTGCCATTTTATCATCATAACCCTCCTCCCTTACCCCAAACCCAACACTGAATGCCGCCCCTATTCACGAGTCTCCAGAGCGGTCAACAAAGGTGAGCGCTGTTTTCTAGTCTGCCTTGAGCTTTCCCTTTTATTCTAGAAGGGAATCAATTAGACTGGTATTGCCCATCTTCCTTCTTTGAGGCTTTTGGGCTTAAGTAGCTCATAGAAGTACATCCTCAATTGTTTAATAAATGCCTGATTGTCGTGTTTTCAAAAGAGGGAGACACACACAAGCAACTTTGGAACAAAACTAGGTCTTTGAAAAGACTCTTGAGGCTGTTTTTCTGCTCAGGGGATGTTGCCCTAAGAGCGAAAAGCTGGCTGGCGCTCTTCCCTTTTTCTCTTCGCTTGCACACTTCTGCCCATTAGCTGAGAATGGGACATACTAACAGAATGAGCGACTCACAGACAGCCACTGGAGTCATACAACACATCTTTCTTTGAGCTCATCCTGGGTCCCTCCATGGCCAGCCCTGGTTTAAATGCAGAGCCTGGAAGCAGAGCCTGTGGACATCTTGGGATGTAGATGGAGAACATGAGCCTCACAAAGGTGCTGAGCACAAACAACCTTCTTGTGGCTTTCACCCCCTGCCACTCCGGGATCTCAACTGATCTGTCATATATGGGCATGATGGTCTGTCACTTCGCTGTGACACTGGTCAATACGTGGCTGACTCCCTATGAAGTGTGTGCGCTGCCAGGGCAAAAGGCCGAGAGCCTCCCGCTCCGGGCGATCTCCAGAGAAGCCCAGAGATGCATTTCAAAAGGCCAGTAGTGTCCCTTCAGCCTTGGGCTGACCACTTCTAATATGTCAACACAACAGATAAGAGCCTGCTCTTAGCTTGACATTTTTCTTTGTTTTATTTTTACACTGAGCTGTGGGCCCTTAAGGTCATGGGCCTCACATCACAATCCCTGCACATCTGGGCTGGATACCACTGGGCTGAGAAAGTATCTGGTGTCTACAGCAAGGAAAACCCAAGCAGCAGGAATACTGGAGGCAAATGGTTCAGCAGCAAGGGAACATATCTGAGGGTGCTTAGCCACCTATGAGCGTAAGCACAGCTCTGTTCCCACTCAGCCCACAAAGGCCAGCGGAAGTTGTTCCAGGTCTATGAGGAGGGAGGGACCAGCAGGTAAGGAAAGGGAGGTTCAGCCAAGTCTGATAATCTATCTTCAGGTTTATTCCCGGCCCTTTAGATGGCCCTCATGGAAGAGACTGAAGATGGTGCCTGCCAGCCCCAAACATGGCCATGCTTATCTGGGCAGTAGTTGCTGCTTTTTATCTGGGGCAGGCTGAAGAATCTCTATATCCTCTAAGACACAAGGCATTTCAGGTAACTTCAGCCAATGAGTGCAGAAGCCAGTGCCTGTGTTCCTGCTGCCCCATGCTGTTCCTTAATTAACGATAATCTCCTGTTGCCTTCCTGTGCTTAGATCTAACAGTGCCTAAACGAGATGGAGGTCTGAAGGTATTTGTTGTATGTGTGTACATCTGTATGTATGTATTGTGAGACAGGGTCTCATGTATATCAGGCTGACCTACTATGCAGCCAAGGTTAACCCCAAACTTCTGATCCTCCTGCTTCCATCTGATTACAGGGATGCACCATTGCACCCAGTTGCTAGGCAGCAATGGGGATCAAACCCAAGGGCATTCTGCATGATAGGCAAGCATTGTGGAGAACAACAGCCCCGAGGAAGGCTTTGTTTTCACTGTCTTCTTAATTTGGGGCTGCCCACTGGGACACAGGCATGAAAAGTGCCACACCTTCCGAGGGATAAGGTCCTACTGAACACTTTTCCACTCCATATCTATTTCTAGGCCCCTACCCGCCTCCCATCAGCCAATGCGCTTCTCTGCCACCACAGGCTCTGTGCAATTGCAGTCACAGACAATCAGATTAAATGTCCTATCACCCAACATTGATCAGATTAGCAACCTTGTGACTATTCATTAATTGCATTTTCTCTCAGCGCGCTATTCAACTCAATACCAAGCGCATTGTTTGTGGCATTAAAAAAGTAAATACAAATGCAATGCCTGCTGCATTTTAAAATGAACTATCTACTACCCTTTTGAAGCAGAGTAGAAAAGGATAGGTAGGTTAATGAAATGCTAATTTTCTTGGGGCCAAACAATTAAACTAGGCAATTTCCCAAGAGACATACAATTTCTGTGAAGGCCTTTCAGGATTCTGGCTTCCTCTGAGCGCCTGGAAAGCCCGTGATACCTCTGGAAATGTGGCCTGCCCCCATCTCCAGCCTCCCTTTTTGCGTGATAGTAGTAGAAACCAAGCACAGAAGGCCGAGATGTAGAGGAAAGGTGACTGCAGTATTTATGATGTGACTTGAAAAATCTCAAGGATTATTGAACAGGGCTCCTGCAGCACAGGAAGGGGAGGGTTGACAGACATACAGAGTGGGCTTCCCAGCATGGATGCTCAGGGTGTGGGCAAGCAGGTTCCCTGACAAGGTGAAAGACAGCGGCTCCCCGCCAGAGGAGGAGGGATGCTCTGGGAATTCCCCCTCTTGCCCTCACTTCTGCCCACCATTTCTCTGTTCTCCCGTGTTTCACGGGCTGCGGAGAGTTGGGGTAGCTGCCCCTCCCTGGGTAGATAGGCTACTGAATGGCAGCCCTCCCGCCAATGTTATGGAAGCCATCCAAAGTTGTAGGGGGCCGCACTTCAGGGCACAGTGACCAGGGAGGTTACTCACTGTCCAGGTAAGGTCCCTGACAGTGAGGTCTACTGATGGGTGGAGCTGACCTTCTGTGCGCTGGGCTTTACACAGAGGACTGACCAGCGAGGGGTGGGGGTGAGTATTTTGGAAAGAGCTGTAGATGGGGCCATGCCTTGCTTTTGGAGGTGTCTTCTTTTTTATAGTGCACTTACATAACTCTCCTCCTTCCATCCTCTAGGTGCAGAATCCCTACGACCTGGATACGTTTATATAAAACACCAGCAACCGTGTTTAAAGAGTGCCGACACCGGGCTAGGCACTGGACCTCAAGTAGTGACTTTTCATTTCCCCTCGTCCTGAATTGTTCTTAAGGGGTTGGATAAAAAAAAACAGAGGAATTTCCTTTTTAAGTATTTTCTTTATTTATTTAGAGACAGGGTCTCACTAAATAGCCCTGGCTGGCCTTGGAGTCTCTCTATAGACCAAGGTGGCTTTGAACTCAGAGATCCTCCTTTCTGAATGCTAGGATTAAAGGTGTATACCACTACACCCAATAAATGGAGGAAATTTTTTCTTACTTGGCGTGTGACCCAGGCAGATCCTGGTCTGGCCTGGCTGACTCAGAAGTAGCATGGGCTTTTCAGAGGACAGGCTCTCTCATGTTTTCTCATCTGGAAAAGGTGAATGAAAACAGCCACCTCCAAATCTTGCTGTTACAAGCCTAGAAGGAAAGAAATATATAATTTAAAAATAATTAGACCAAGACCAAATAGAATAAGCCTTCCGTTTACGGAAAGTATCATTAAAACAGTAAGGATAATCAGTGTGAATTTGCTATCCTCCTTCCCCACTTTGCTGTTCCCACTTGTCTTTTGTTCTTAAAGCCTGAGACCCACATATGCACAATTCCCCCTCATAGTAAATTTAATTGAGTTAAAAAGGCAGTAATCACTCAAAAAAGAAATACTGTGGCCATGTAAATGTCAGTTAGCATTTCACAGACAGAAAAGTTCCAGTGTTTTCATGCCATGAAAATCTGCCCAACTGATAAGGGACAATGGCATTCCAAGGGTTAAGATAAATTCATCTTTCAAGAGATTATGTGTGCAATCTTGTGTGTGTGTGTGTGTGTGTGTGTATGTGTGCACGTGTGTGTGTGTGTGTGTGTGTGCTGTGGCACATGTGTGTAGATTAACAAACAACTTTCAGGACCCCATGGGTCTAGAGTCCAAGGATGCCTTGGGCCATCAGTCTTGAGGGCAAGTGCTTTTACCATGGAGCCATCTTATTAGTCCTCTCTTGGGAATTTGAGTTTGTATCAATTATCTCTTGTTGCTTTGATGAAAAGATCCAGGTGAAGCAACTTCCGGGAGCAAGGGTTTGTTTTGGCTCATGGTTCAAGAAAACCATTGTGGAGGTGAAGGCATGGTGGTCAGAGCTTGCAGGATTGCCTCTCCTCTCACCTCAGCTCCCCAGAAAGCTGAGCCTGCCTACAACCTTCCAGCCTGTGTCTACCCGAGAGGACCTGTATCTTAATTAATTTTTTATTGCTGTGAAGAGATACCATGCCCAAAACAATTTATAAAAGAAAACATTTAACTGGGAGCTTGCTGGAAGTTCAGAAGGTAAGTCCACAGCCCTCATGGTGGGAAGAGTGGAAGCGACAGGCAGACAGGGTGCTGGCACAGTAGCTAAGAGCATACATCTGATCCAAAAGTTGGAGGCAGAGAGAGCTGGAGACTGGGGCTGGTGTGGGCTTTAACCCCAACCCCTGGAGCACACTTTCTCCAACAAGGCCACACCTCCTAATCCTTTCCGGAACAAGTCCACCAACTGAGGAGCAAGCATTCAATTCTATGAGGCAAGGGGGCCATTCTCATTCCAACCCCCTATGTCCCATGTCCCAAAAGGCTCTACAACTTCCCAAAGTAGGGCCAGAGAGCAAGTGTTGAAAAACCTGAGTCTGGGGCCACATGGGGTAGGGAGGGTGTATATTTCCCATTCAGCCCCCAACCTAGGGTCGCTTCTGTCAGACTCTGAGGCTCTCCAAAGCTGAGAAATAGCGTAGAAACAGAACTGAAAAGCTCACCTCACAGGTGGCGTGGGGCCTGCGTGTGTTCTGCCGTATAGTTCCAACATGAAGCACACTGAGCGTTAGCTTAGCGTGTGGGTACATAACCGACGGTTATGGGAATCGTCCAGAATCAAGCACGATAAAGAGGGCCAATATTTATGGCACTTTAAAGCCTTGCCCATTACTGCTTAGTGTTCCCCTCGCTTGTTTAACTGCAATCAGTTCCACCTTCTCAGTGTGATTTTTATACATCTGAGTTAAAAAATAATGCAGCCTGCAAGTAAAAACTTAAAGACCAGGACAAGGCCTATTAGAATAACATTACCTTCCTTTATTCCATGCACTTACTTTCTCCATTTCTAATTATTTCTCTTTTCCTAGGCAACAAAATAGAAGCCATAAAATCTTTGATTTAATGAAAACTTCTTTACCAAATAGGTCCTCCAACTCTGCTGAGGTAATTTATCTAACTCAGTAGGCAATGACCTTTTGTGAGTCATTCCTCACTCCTAACGAGGTGTACCCAGATGCCAGCCCACCTCTGCAACCCCCCCTTCCCCGGGAGGCTGGGCTGCCCCTGAGCCTGGCCTGCCAACTTCTCCAAGGTGGTGCCTAGGTCCCCACAGGGAGCCGCCTGGGAGGGCGTCTACTCCCTTCCCCTGAGTTTTGTTCTTTTTCTCTAACTGGCCCAGAGGAAAATGGAGCTGCAGGTGGGAGACACTAACAGCATTCTCATTGCGGTCTGAGAAGAACACATGTCCTGGTGTTTTGACAAAGTGGTCTCTCAGTTATGGGAAAAAATAAGCAGGGTCTCCACCCACGGTCTTGGGCTCTGTGTCCCAGAGCAGCATCCTCTGGGAGCCTGTGGTGGCCAGTGAAGTTCGGACTGAAGAGTTAGCTGCACAGCTACTTTTGGATGTGATATATAGTACTGACTGAGTATTTAACCTGAATTATGACTTACAGTGTATTACTAATTACATACACGACTCACTAGCTACACTTGAGTATTTATGGCTGTTCTGTACCAATATTAGCTGCATACAAAGTATAGCTGAGAAGCATAAGATAAACAATAAAATGACTAGAGGCTTCAGTGTTTTCTTCCTGTTTACATATGAATGTGCTTATAAATTTTCCTGATTTTGGGGCTCCAGAGAGAAGAATGGCTCATCCTTGTTTTGGTCCAGAGGTGCTCCCCACGAGGCCAGAAGGAATGGCAGTGGAGTCTGAGGCCATGTGCCTTCCACTGAGCTCCTGCCAGCATCTGGCCAGGTGGAGATAGGAACCTGCTTGTCCCCTCCCACTTCATCTGAGCCTTGCAACGTTTTTTCCATGCTGCACTTCCCATCCAGAAGTTGACACTGCAGGGGAGTGAAAATATTCACAGATGGACGGCTATGGAATTCATTCCAGAATGTTCTGAGTCTACTTTCAATCACTGATGGAACATTTAAGCTATGACTACACCGGCACAGGGCTGGGGACTGAACGAAGGCATGTGACTTTGTGTCAGCTCCACCAGGGAACAGCCTGTGGCTTCTGCACAGGCCCCACACAGGGGAGAGCTTGACCTTTGCCACCCAATGTCAGAAAGGAACTGCTCCATGCTGCCTGACTCAGAGGGACATTCCTTGGGAATGCAGGGCAAGAAGCTTGCGAACATAGGTAAAAACAATGAAAGGCTGTGAAGTAGCACCATGCTAGTCTGACTGATTGCTTCTCCTTCTCCTTCTTCTTTTTGAGGCAGGGTTTCTCTGTGTAGCCTTGGCTGTCCTGGACGTGCTTTGTAGACCAGGCTGGCCTCCAACTGACAGTTATCCACCTGCCTCAGTTCCCTGAGTGCTGGGGTTAAAGGTGTGTGCCACACGCCCAGCCTGATTGCTTCTTACAGCATGTCTGGACAGCAGATGAAATAGTGGCAAATGACATAACAAACCCAGATATAACAAACCCAGATTTTGAATATTTACTCGAGTTCTTTTAGTGTGTGCATTCATGCTAATTAAATGATAATGCTTTATATGAAGTTTGGGTTCATGCAGCCATATAGAATAAATTCTAACCTTATAGATAAAACTACAGTTTTTAGGAAGTTAGAAGAAGAAACCCAATTCTTTTCAACAGGATATTTCCTCATTGACCTTGATAATCCCACTGAAATTCAAGCAAGAGGAAGGATTGTGCAGGGCTTCCAAAGTGTTATATTTAATGAATAAAATTCCTGGATGACTTTTTGCTTTTGAAATCAGCAGCATATCAAGAATGCTAAGGTTTGAAAGGGCATTTTTAGAGAAATCATCCTGAGTAAAATAAAGAAGTGGTGCCAGCTAGACATCCAGCTTCCTCCGAGGTCAATGGTTCTGTTCTATTTGCATGTCTGGGTGAGGCTGGTGACTGGCTTGCCAAAGGAAGCCACTGCATTTGACACGTTCAGTATCAGCTGCGGAAGATTTCTGCCTTAAATCTGTCAGGATGGCCCTGTGGCCACTTCTGCAAAAACCCTTGGGGACGAAATTTATTGTTATACCTCAATAGCTTTTTGTTCACCTCCAAAACAGGGGTCCTGGGTCATGCTAACGACTGCAGAGAGAAAAAAAAAAAACACTCTATATTTTATTAAACGGGCTTCTTAATAATTAATCAAATGTGAAATTTGTTTTCCATCACTGGCACTAACTCTAAAGTGTTGATTCCCCCCCGCCCTTTTTTCTCAGTCCTTTTTCCTTTTAAATCACCCTCTGCGGATTTCCCCTGCTGCAAAGCAAGTGAGTAGGAAAAAAAAGCCCGATTTATGACTTGACTTTTTAAACTGTAATCACACCTCTGGGCTTCTTCCGGAGAAAGGATGGGGTCTCTGTCACATAAACATGTGAGAATCTGTTCTCGGGCTCTTTAGATACACTTGGTGGGTTGGGGGTGGAAAGCTGGAATGAGACCACTCATTCCTAACCTTTCTGTGGAGGCCATACCTCAGAATGGTGCCTCTGACTTCATTGCAACACAAAGCACAAAGGAGAAAAGAGCTAAGAGTGACTTTCTTCCTTCTCACTAGCCTAAGAAGGGGGCCTGAGACCTCAGCCACGAGGTCCGTTTCCAGGCAGTCAGCAACAGAGTCACACTGCTGGAGATCAGCTTAGACTACCCACCCGTGTCGTCTAAGGGGCCGTAGTTGATGGCACTGATAGGTTAGCGCTAGGGAGGAGGACATGATGACAGATTAACACCAGAGAGGGCACACTGCCGAAACGCAGGGAGCAGTTCTGCTGAGCTGTCCTTCCTGAAAGGTCGGAGAGAAGGCAGGCTGGCCTCACATTCCACCTCTGTGTGTGAGCGGTGCAGGACCAGACTGCTAGGACGTGCACGGATGGGCCACCGAGGCTCTTCTGAGGTGTACGGGAGGAAGGTGGGGTAAACCGCTCGGAGGACAAAACCAGGCGTGTGAAAGCCAAGTGGGCAGCAGGGCTGGCCTGGAAATGCATGGAGGAGCAGTAACTGCTGGCAGCATCAATATTCCCCCTCTGAGCACTAATTACATTATTAGGCCAACACAGCAACACAGGGTCTGAGGACGACGGGAACATGGATTCGGGTCCAGCCATTCTCTGCTTGGCTGTAAACAACTATGTGTGAAGTAGGGCTCTTTCCAGCCAAGTTTGCTACCGGACACTTCACTTCCTATATGCTCAGAAGAGAACTGTTGTACTCTGTGCAAGCCTTGCCACAGGAGTCCCCCCGCTATTCTGAGACAAGGCAGTGTGAACCTTCCTGGTGGATTCAGGACTCAGGAGGCACTTGGGTTTGGGTTTCAAAAGTGGCAACTTGCTTTTATTTATTTATTTTTTTTGGCTGCAAAGAGCATGCATTTGCTAATTAGACCTTAGCAAGACACTAGAACCCAAATCTCCTTTGATCTCCCTAAATCCAGTCCAAAGAGGTGGGTGTAAACACAGGATTGGAAGAAACCAGGAACAACATGGAAAGGATTTGTATGCCATGGTAATAAATCTGTTTAAAAAAAAAAAAAGTCTGAGGAGCTCACAGAGGGAAATCTGCAGCAGCCTGAGCCAGCCGGGTGAATGGCAGAGAGAATGGAGGCTATTTGAATACTGATGTGGTCCTCACTTTCTTCCATTTCCATTAATGACATGCTCATCAAGGGCAAACAATGGGACGGCTGCCGGCGCTGTCACCGCCTGTGGGTGCTGGGATGCCAGGCTGTCATCCCAGCGCTGCATTTGGAGACCCGCACACTAATAGGAAGTGCTCTGTGCCGTCAATGCAGACAGGTGCTTCCTCGGCTGGGCCATGCTCCGTTCCCTTCCCCCCAGCCCTCCTCCCCCAGCCCCCTGACACACACCATGAAATGCACAAATTAGCAACCCCATCATGTTGGGCTGCTGCTGCCTGCGGTGAAAGCAGAAAATCAAGTTGTCACCCAGGGTGCATTGATAAAGCCACAGCCTCATTTCTCCGTTGCTGCCCTATAATAGCAAGTGCCAGACAGCTGGCGGGATGGGAGGCTTTAGATTAAGGCCTCGGTGCACTCTGGCCAGAGAATTAGTAGCTGCTGCTTCCATGTGGATATTCTGGAACAAACATCTGGAGGGAGCAAGAGTTTCCCAGAGCAGAAATCTCCTTTGAGCCTTCCAGACAGGAAGGAGAAAGACAGGTCAGAGTGGCACTTCCTTTCAAAACCAGCAGCAAAAACAACTCCCTAAGCTTCCACCTTGAATCTGCTTAGAACTAGGGACTTAGAGTGGTGATGGTTAGCAAAAAAAACAAGGGGCCAGGCAGCTGCTCTTCAATGCACAGAAGTCCCAGGTCGTCAGGCTCCAGTTTCTTGCAGTGCAGGTCCTCCTCCTGAATTAAAGGAGGGTAAAATGAATACTGGTACCCGGAGGCCACTGTCTAGGGCATTCCTGCCAGCTCTAGCCGCTCTGCTCTGCACTGTACCACCATACAGATCTAAGCTATTTCTCACGAAACAACAGATTCCAACAGCCTCAGCCTCTGGGCTCCACAGCCACTGGCTCTAGGTGGATGGTGGCCCATGCTGGCCTGGGCTGACATTTGTCCTGGTCAAGTGTGCAGAAAGAAAGACGTGGGGACCCCTGAGCCCTTCAGACTTCAAGGAGTTTAATGACATAATGGCCTGAGAACTTCAACATAAAACAGGAAGAGCAACTAACGAAACTTACAACATAAAACCCCCTCCTGTCATTTTTATAGAATCAGTAAAACCCTCTATTGAATTTATGGGCTACATAATGACTGTGGAGACTGTACCTGGAATTAGAACCAACTCAGAAGTCTCAACTATAAACTCTTTTCTGTCATTACCCCATCCCTCCAGCTTTTCTGTCGTCTCCCTCGAACCCAGGCACATTGCCCTCTTCAAACTCAGAGGCAGAGTTTGCAGCTTGTTAGCGAATCCTCCAGGGTTGTTAGACTTCTCAGACTTCTCCAGGGCACCAAGGCGGACAGGCCTCGAGGGGTTGGATCATTCCATTCCAGAGCTGCAGATGCCTTTTGGAAAACAAACCTGTAAGTCTTTTCTTTGCATAAAGCCTGTCAAACGGAGAGATCTCCAAGGACACCCGTTGGCTGTTTCATTATCTGTAACTCCATGTCATAACGGCCTTTCCAAAGTGGAGACTATACCCCCCCAGAAGTTTGTGAAATGCACGAGCAGCCATGTATACTGTATACTGTATACAGCGTGGAGAGTGGGGTCTGGTCAGGTTCCTAATGGGGGAGGAGGCGGGATGCCTGTCCTGGCACTGAGCATCACGCTCCACTCTGTTTTCTGTTTCCACCTCACTCCTTAAGTTTCTGCTCCCCAAGGATTTTTCAGAAGGGGTAATAAAATAAAATGGGTGGAACAAAGCCACAAAGCAGTTAAGTCTGAAAGACATGTCATCTCATCTAAAAGGAAGAAACCGGCCATTTCCATGCCTAAGGCTGGCAGCGATGCCTGAGCTGGCAACAGTGCTATTCCACTTGATTTATAGAATAATGGGGTGACAAATGATGACAAAAATAAACTTTTACTGCACTGAACTGCTCCTTTATTTATGAAATTTGGCCAAGTAGTGAAATCTTTTATCTGCAAGTTGTAACGCAGAGTGGGAACAAGCGATTATGGGGTGGAATGGTAACCCTGCGATGGAGGCTGAGTCAGTTGGAAATGGAGTGGGGTAAAATAACTACCGTGCCATGATAAATGTGAACAGCTCCTTGCTGACAGCTGATCTAACAGGTGTTCATAACAACTATATAAGAGGATTTATTTATGGCCAGCCACAGCCGCAGCTCTGTAAATCAACTCCAACAGCTGCACTCCGCTGAAACCCCGTCCCTGATGGGGGAACAGAGCGAAGGCCCAAAGAACACAATTCACTCCAGAATCTTAATCATCAAATAACATTTTTTTAGGTAATTACACTGCCACATAGAAATCATGATTACTTTCAATTAAAAATCTGAGCCATCCATAACTTTGCTTACAAAATATTTATATTTAGGCTGTACAGTCTTGATGAAGCCTGGACCAAGACTGAAGACGCTGGGGTCAAGGAAAGAGCACCCAGGAGAGTGACGGTGATTTTGTGTGATGCCACTAAGAGGCCCTTTTAAAAAGCTCCAAACTCAGACAGAAGTTGGGAGGATATTGGGGTTTTCTCACACTTTGAAGAAGCCCACCCCATCCCTGGCAGCACCGTCTCCTGGCGAACACTCCTTGTAGCAGATATAGCTCATAAAGATGAAGATGCATAAGAAAATAAACTCACCGGAAGTGGGATACAGTAGACCAAGGGGTCTATCTTCATTCCCGTTCTTCACTGCTCTGCCATGGGCAGAATTTAACATTTTTATGTAGGTCACATCTTTTTAATTTTATACATATATATGTTTTTTTTTTTTCAGGACATAGAGATACTGTCTAAAAACCACAACTTTATTTATTTTACAATTCCACATATGTATCAAGTTGACGTCTATTCATTTTCTTTTGTGACCCACTGAATTTAACCAGGGCCATCTGTGTGAACATGGGTTTTAAATGATTCACTGGGGGCTGGTGGGCTCAGCAGAGGGCTGTAACTAAAGACAGTGGTAGTTCCTAACCAGGACTTTATTAGTAGCCAACAGTTCTTAGGTAAAGGGCAGGCCTCTGTGAGGCCCTCCCACTTCCTTGACTGGGTGTTGACAGGGCTGGTCTTGTGTGGGCCCAGTGCAGTGACTACAGCTGACGTGAGTTAATGGTGCAGTACTTTTATCACACCTAGGGCTGGCGTTTCATAGTCCTCCTCCCATCTTCTGGCTCTTACATACTTCCTGCCTCCTCTTCCACAATGCTCCCAGAGCCTTAGAGGGGCTGGTACAAGTGACTTGGTTAGGCTGGGCCCACAGTCATTGTTTCTGTAGTTACTGTCCTAACAATTCTTGTCTATTGTCCATGGGGAAGGCGGGCCATATGATAAGACGAGTTCTCACTAAAAACAAGTCATCATAAAGCTCTGAAAAAGAGTAGGGCGTGAAGCTGCTGTCTAGTGGGCAAAACTAGATACATTGTGAAGAAGCATATCTCCTCTTACTGTTATGCTTTCTCTCCATCCTATCCCATCCTACGCTGGGATGAATGATATGGTCTCTTGAAGCAGCCATGTGTCAGGCTGGACATAAATGAGCCTATTGGGAGCTTTAAGCATGGTCAGCAAACAGGTTTTTCTGCATTTATTTACTTATTTAATTTTTTCAAGACAGGGTTTTTCTGTGTAGCCTTGGCTGTCCTGGACTCCCTTTATTGACCAGGCTGGCCTCGAACTCACAGAGATCTTACTGCCTCTGCCTCCCCAAGTGCTGGGATTACAGTATGCCACACTGCCCCTGGCTGACTTTTGTATTTAAATCTAGATCTTTGATACATCTGGTTCTCAGAGTTGTAAAAGACTAGTTGTTTATTTGTTTGTTTGTTTTTCTCCTTTTTTAGTGCTGGCGACTGAACTTGTGGTCTTCTCTAAGCTAAGCAAGTGTTCTACCTAGCTGCACTCTCAGCTGATGGTCTAGGCTCTTTAGTGCATACACAAACACACTGACTGCATCAGCTAGTAATCAGATGTTCAAGGGACTACACAGACAAAATGACTCAGAAAATAACATGGCAAAGGAAGTCTGTGTAATTGATCTCCAGCAGACAGTCAGACCTTGAAGGCCTGCTTCTCCAGGCTGGTGGTTTTAGACTTCAGTTTTTGTCTTTCACTGTTAGCAGAGACTCACATTCTGGTACGGATGGTAGCCGCCATGCCTCTGCTAAACTTCTACAGGCCGCTGGGGGCCAGTTGGAGGTGAGGCGGAGGGGCTAGGCAAGACAGGGAACCTAATTTCCTGGCACGTTGGTCAACAAAGCCTTCTGTCTGAAGGCTTCTAAAATCTTTGAAGACACAGCCTCGACAGAGAACATTAGATTCTTATTCCATTCCTGGAAACTCTCCTTCTCTCCTAAACCCCATGCTACTTTTAGGGCCTAGACCATTGCCTCAGTTGAGACCTCCAGTGACCTCAGCCTTCACACCTGTTCCAAGTTGTTGTTCAAATGACCAGTAGTCAGATCATAGACTTCTCTTCACTCTATCATACAGTGACAGATGGGAAAAAACAAAACTATTGTTGGTAGTGAATGCTGTTTGCCACTTTGTCAAGGTACAGAAAGGAGTCCTCTGGTCCACACAAGGGCAGGCTTTTCTGTTAGTTGCCATCTCAGTCCTTCTCAGTTTATAACTAAACTATTTTGTGATAAACTCACTTTCCTTCCAAATCTGGAAAATAGAGGGACAATGGTGACTTTCTCTGTGGTGACAATCAAGATGTAAGGCAGAGAGAAGCAGAGAGAGGGTTCAGAGATGAGCAGATATGGAAGTCACTGATAACAGCCCGCCACCTCAAGCGCAGACTGTGCAACCCAGGGCCAGCAAGCGCCTGTGCAGATAAAGGTATCTTAGCTTCAAGCATGGAAGAAATGACATTTGCAAACCAGGGCTCACCAACTTGGGGAAGGCCCTTGGTGCCATTTCTCGGGATAACAGTATAGGGTTTTTTGGTTTTTTTTTTAAGAAATTTATTTTTATTTGTATTAGTGTTTTGGCTGCACGTGTCTGTACGAGGGTGTAGAATCCTCCGGAACAGGTGTGAGCTGCCATGTGGGTCCTGGGAATTGAACCTGGCTCCTCTGGAAAAGCAACTAGTGCTCTTAGCAGCTGAGCCACCTCTCCAGCTTGCCTTTTTCCTAATTGTATGTATGTATTTATGTGGGTGTGTATACAAGCAAGGCACTTTGTGCAGGTCTGGGAAACCTTTCATGAAGAGAGTTGGGTCTCCCTCTCTGAGCCATCTTGCCAGACCAAGTATAGGTTTCCTGGAGAGGTGCGTATGTGAGTGTACATGTGTGTGTGCAGAGTTTGACCTATGTCTTTAGGCAGACAAGGCTGCTGGTTTTGCGCCAGGTCACAAGGCTCCTGCTTTCTTTGTGCAGAGCATTTTCTTCGCTCTGAGATCAGACGGCAAAGAAGAAACGTAGAAGGCAAAGAGCACAGGTTTTATTTCAGCCAATCCAACATTTTTTTTAACTACACTCACCCTGCGCCTTATTACTCAGCATTCTCAATTCTTATCTTCTCTAGAATATAACCTGTATATTCTCAACAATGAAAGCACAGGCTGTCAAGGCAAACACAGTATTTACCTAGTTATGTTTGCAGACGATTGGGGAAAGGGTGGATTGACACCAAATATGAGACTCAGTATGAATTATACTCTGAGGGCCATCCTTCAAGATAGGTGTACATAAAATGTTCCTTTAAGTGAATATTAGAATGAAAAAGAAAAATACAGCTAGAACTAAGAATTCAGCATTGACTGGCCTGGTTCAATGAACAGTTTAAAGATAACCACAATTATAACCAAATTAAAGGAGCAATGTGGCAAGGGCTCAGAGCATTGTCACAAAAAGAAAAAAGCCTGAAGCATGGGACACCTGTCATTTCCTGATTTTGCATGTGAAAATGATCTTAATAACATTAAACTATAAATGGCAAAATGATTTCAGCTGGTAGTTTACACTATAAACAGCATCTTACTGCCAACTGGTTCATACTATTTATCGATTTAACATATATTAAAAAACAAACCTTTGTGTGTATTTTCTATGTTGTGATGAAACACTGACCAAAAAGCAACTCCAGAAGGTAAGACTTAATGTGGTGTACATGTCCTAATCTCAGTCTACGACAGAGGGAGGGCAGGGCAGGAGCCTGGAGGCAGGAGCTGAAGCAGAGAAATGGAAGAACAATGCTTACTGGCTTGTGTCAGTTCAGGTGGTCACCGGCCTAGGGTGGCACACCAGTCAAGACTTACCCCAACTATGTGCCCCAGGCCACTCCAAAGAAGACAAATCCTCTGAGGTTTCTCCTCTTCCCAGGTGACTCCAGTCTGTGTCAAACTGACACACACACTCTTGCACTTGATGAAGACAGATTCTGGCAGATAGCTTCTTTTTATTTAACTTCTCTTTACTTAGCTTCTCTTACAGGCTTTTTGTACTTCACACACACACACACACACACACACACACACACACGCATACATGTTCACATATTGGGTAGATGGAGCAAACTCCACAGAACGAGCTCCAACTCAACCCTACATACATACATAGACACATACACACATCTTGGTGGATGGAGCAAACTCCAAAGAGTGAGTTTCAAATCATAGTTTTATTCTTTTTCCCACAGCTTATCTATCCCAGCAAGATCTTTCAAACAGCACAAAAATGACAATGTGGTTACATTCTATTTTTCTTTAAATGATTACAATGAGTATATATGTAAGAAAAACATTCCCGAATACCTTCAACATGATCAAATGTTTTACGTATTATGGGTGAAAAACAAATATGAAAAACAAGTTATTCCCAAGAACCCATACACATATGTAACTAAGCAACTTGTTTATATTATTATTAACAGAGTATGAGCAAGCAAGGGGAATTTCTCAGCCAGTTTTTTCTTTACTGGCAGGTTGCAATTTGCAGTGACAAGGAAAGAACCAATTATCTGAAAAGGTATCTTATAAAAATCTTAAAAGAATCACAAATCTCAACTTTTATATAAAAATAATCAGCCATTTCAACTTTAATTCTTTAAGGTGCACATCTACTCATTAATAATTTTTATTAAATCGTATCAGGAAGCTGAGGGGGAAAAACAAGTATAAGGAAAGTGTCAGGTCAGCCAGTGCTACCTTGGCCTATTGCCTATTGCTCGTCAACCTTAAAAAGTTTTAAGGTTTACTATTAAGAGTGTAATTTTCTAAACTTCAAGTTGTTCTCTAAGACTTTCTACATCAGAGCCACTAGCAAAGACCTCTCTACCTATCCTTGTCAAACAATCTATTTTTCCAAATTCTTTCTTAATGGCCACCGCTAGCCATCTCCACCTCTAGGATCCTGTCAGGTCAGAGGCGGCTGGATCGTTAGCCTGCCCCAGCAGCAACGCCCGAATGAGAACAAGCATTGCTCTGTGAGTGCCAGTGAGGGCCTTAGAGCTCCCCTATAACCAGGCATTGTGAGGGACGTGGTGACCACAGGGCTACAGCAGAGCGACACTCCGTGACAGCATCAAGCCCTCAGGACTCACAGTCTCGGGGGTCTGCCACTTTGCTCCAGTGAGCCCCCTTTACAAGCTCTAGAGCTGGTGTGCTGGTCCTCCTGCAGGACTGCAGACGTGTGTGTGTGTGTGTGTGTGTGTGTGTGTGTGTGTGTGTGTGTGTGTGAGAGAGAGAGAGAGAGAGAGAGAGAGAGAGAGAGAGAGGGTGTTGCATATACCAGGGCAGTGGAGTTGGTTTTTGCCAGCCACCTTGTTTTTGCCTCCTCAAGCTAGCTGGCCTGCAGGTTTCCAGGTGACGGTCCCGTCCTCACCTCCCACTTCAGCACACAGGAGTGCTGGGGTATAGCTGTGTGCTGCTAGATCCTTCTACAAGTTCCAGGAACTGGAACTCAGGCTACCAGGCTTGGGAGGTGTCATTACCCATGATGGAACCAGTGCTTCTCAACCCTCCTAATGCTGCGACCCTTTAATGCAATTCCTCAATCATTTTTATTGCTACTTCATAACTCTAATTTTGCTTCTTTTACAAACTGTAATGTAAGTATCTATGTTTTCTGATGGTACTAGGAAACCCCCGGGCTAAGGAGCCTTTGACGTCTCAAAGGAGTCAAGCCCATAGGTTGAGAAACACTCCAAGCTATCTCCCCAGCTCTAACAGACTTTAAATATGGAAGCTGGCAGCCAAAAGTAACTTATTAAAAAAGGAAGTCTCACAGAAATTCTTAGTTACAAAATTATAAATACATGATTCTTTTTCAAAGATGTGACCCCTAAGAAAAATAAGAGATTTTCTACATTGTAACACGCACTTTTCCCTCTGACTGATGACAGTACCCTCCTCTCCAGAAAAGCAGCCTGATAACATCTTAAAATATTACTAAATAGCTAAGGTTCTGACGCCAGAGCAACGGGGTGCCAACGGGAATGCCGAAGGACTGCAGACCATTCAGGGGGTTCTAAGAGTCAGGACTGATACATCCATCATACAAGATCCCAGAGTAAAGAGAACATGGGCTTCCAGGGCTACATGATGAGGCGTTGCTTAGCAACAGAGATGTGTTCTGAAAAATGCTGTATCATTGTGCAAACAGTGTGTTCTTCCACAAAATAATATGGGTGTGATGTCACTGGGTGACAAAATCTTACAGGACCTCTGTTACATGTGACATGTGACCATTCTCTTTACTCTGAGTCATTGCTCTATTTAGGGAGCAGAAATTTCCGTGTTTGTTTTTTTTTTTTTTTTTTTTTTTTTTTTGGCCTGGAACTTATTGCGATCTTCTTGCCTCAGCTTTGCTGAGATTACAGGTGTATTCTGACTAAGAATAGAGAGCTTAACCACTGTGTTTACTTTCCTCATTGTAGAAGATTAAATATGTAGCTTCCCTGCACCCTGTTTGCTCTTCTTATTATGATTCAAAAGTACTTAGTTTAGATTTTAAGCGCTCATGTATACTCCAAGTTTCAATGCGGCTCCCTCCCCCCCAGCACAATTTCTTTCAAAAACCATTCTTGTTATATTGGAGTTCAGCAGTGAAGAACACATATGGTTCTTTCAGAGGACCTGAGTTTAACCCCCAGCACCCTCATCAGGTGGCTCCAGGGGGATTACATACCTCTGGCCTATGAAGATAAAATGCACCCATCCCCACATAAATACACATAACTAAAAATAACAAAAATCATTAAAAACGACTGTTGACAGGCTTGGAGGCACAAGTCCTTGCTACCTTGGAGTCTGATGTGGGAGATCACTGGAGGCCAGGAGTACCAAGCCAGCCAGTGTCAGACACAGTGAGAACATGCTTAGTACTGAAGGGGACTGAAGTGTTATCTCGATGGCACCGTCTGTGTCAGAAAGGTCACTAAAATACCTCAACTATGTAGTCCTGGCTGTCCTGGAACTCTTTATGTAGACCAGGCTGGCCCTGAACTCACAGAGATGCACCTGCTTCTGCCTCCTCAGTGCTGGAATTAAATCATGCACCAACCAGGCATGCTGCTACACATCTGTAAGGCCAACACTTGGAAGGTGGAGGCAGGAGGATGACAGGAAGCTTGAGGCCAGCCTGGTCTCTGAGGTCAGTTCCAGGCCAGCAGGGCTCATCTCAACAACAGCAATAACAAAAACAAAATATAAAAGCATTAGAAAGGTATTCTGATTTATATAGAACAATTTTAGTGAGGATGGTTACTTGCCTATATTAGCAAATGACCTATAGAAAGATGCTAACACACACACATCATACAATTTTAAATAGCACATAATCAACTGTGCACTAGTTCGTTTTATCAAAACTTAAAAAACAATCTTGGGCACCAAGATTTTTAAAAGGAACATGAATCTTGGGCTTTACTTATCAGGTGTAGCCCGGTAGTCAGCTCTCTCCTAAGGTTAAAAATGCACAAAGAGGCACCTCACGTTCCGCACACCTTCTGCTCTCTTACTGAGGCAGTCATTAGCCACAGTGCAGCGCAATTACACCATTTCCCCAGTTCAGAGAGCAGAGGGTGCTGACGCATGCCTGCCATCCTGGCTCTGAGGAGCAGAGGCGGGGGATTTCAAGTTTAAGGCCAGTGCAGCCTGCTCAGTGAAACCCATCTCAGAGACTCAAACAAAAGAGCGAAATTCAACAAGACCCTTTACCTTGTTGGGAGTAGTTTCTCTTTCATTAAGGAAGTCCCGTGATTCCCCAAAGTTGTGACCAGAAATACTTTGAATAAAGACGTTCAGCCAGTGAGGATCAGGGGAAGCAAATGCTGTTCATATGCTAGTTTATTTATCTTATTATTCAGGGGCAATTTTATGATGACAATTGTCAATAACCAATTACAATACCAGGAAGTTCAAAGAAGGGGATTTTTGCAGAGACCATTTTTTTTTTTTGCATTTAATTTAAAAAAGTATGCTATTTCCTTTTCATATACGAAGCTGAGAGGCCATTTATATGATTTCCTTGCTAATTTTTGCTTACTGCTGTAGGAAGGATGACTCCGAGTGCACTTTCAGTATCTGATTCACATCCATCATTCTCAAAAACCAGAAGGAAAATGAGGCCAAAGGTAATCAGAGGATAGAGGAAATGCCACATGGACTCAGGAGTTGAGAAAACTGACAGTAAAATATATGTTCTTTGGTTAGCAAAGCGAAGAGGGGAAGGGACTGCATACATGATAGATACACACCAGCGTTCTAAAGCAGGAGACAAGAATGTCAAGAGCATGCTCTTCCCCATGCCAGATGGAAGGGCTATTGTTGTAAATGAAAGGCAGCGGGACTAGATGCCAGGCACTTTGGTTGTGTGCCAGATTCTAAAGTCCAGATGTAAGGAGGTTACCCCTGGGACAGGACAGGCTTCAGCTCCCGCAGCAGAACAGAGCCAATCACGGTTTTCTCAGTGTTTATGATAAGTTGGGCTGTGGAGCCTTCCTTCAGTTCCACAGTAACTAGCATCAATGACCCACTGTGCACAGTTTTAGCTGCAAACCTGCAAGAAAAAAAATAAAAGAGAGACTTTTTATCCTGAGAGGGGAAGAGGAGGAGACCACATCTGTTCAAACAGGCTTAAAGCAACTCTTTTTTGTAAATGAAATTCAAAGGTTACTTACTGCTCCACACCCAAAGCAAGCACTCTTAGGGGGAAAAAAAAAAAAAAAATCAATAAACTACCCAGCCCATGCTTAGCACACGCAGGCCACCTTGGTACATTTTACAAACAGAATGAAGAAAGGAAGCCTGTTTTACTCACTAGTTTGAGTGGCAGATGCACGCTGGTATTCTCCATCATGATACACTTAGGAAACACCCATTTGCTTGTGAGCTAACATTTTACCATGCATAGGGCTGTTTCAAATATGCTGACATATTTTTATTTTTAAAACACGTTAAGAAAAGGTACCTTTTTCAAAGAGCTTGGAATTTAATTCCTCATATCTGAAAACGATTATGCAAGAAATCAGATAATTTTATGTACATTATAAAATTCTTAAGTCTCAGAGCAGTCACTTATATAAAAATATTCAGATTCAATCTCTACTGTTAACAGTAACATGAAGCAATGCCACATGACAGCCAAGCCCACCCCACACCCCCTTTAATACTCAGGACATTAGATCCTTCTTTTTGCTTTAGGATATAATAAAGGGAACTTGAAGTCTAATGTGCTATTACTAAATTCCAAGACATGAAGAACCTACTAATTACATGGACTTAAAAAGCAAAACCAGCCTTTTCACACTGCGATGGACTGAGAAACTGCTGGAGGCACAGTGCACTCTGTCAGTCCTGCTCTTCATCCTGCAAGCACAGTGGAGCTCAAGACTAGGGGAAGACAACCACCCCCTTCTACGTCTCCTTTTTTCCCCCTCATGAACCATGTTCTGTACATTTTGGGGGGAGGGAGTCTGATTGCAAGGATGACTGGAGAAAAACAAAGTTGCTGCACATGAGCTTTTGAAAACACTAACAAGTGTGGAGCAGGTTTGTGACCTGCTGTGACCCCACTTTGCAGGGCCAATCCCCTTTCCCCTCTCTGGGTGACACGTGTCTGAATCTGAGCCATCTGCCTCAATTTGCGCAACATCTTCAGCCACAATGGCACCCAGTTAGCCCTGACAACAGCTCACAATACATAAAAATAAAACTGCTGAGCTGACAGCATGCTGTGGTCTACTCAAGAGCAAACCAACTGGTCAGTGTCTCATGTCTGACAATTAGCATGGGCCTCGAACAGAGCCCACAGTGTCCTCAGGGATCTGTTTAATTACCATCAACATAAAAGAAGGAGTTTATCAGAAGACTCTCAGAAAAACTTCACTCCCGACTTAATTAAAATATTAGCCACTTAAGCAGGAAGCAGATTCTCTTTAAATGAAAAGTAATTTCTTTTTTGAGTTTTTAAAAATAACATTGAGATCTTATCTAACACGTTAGATTCTTCTTTTTAAAATTTTAACAAGCCATGTTTGGCCTAAATAGAATAATGAAAATCAGTTCTTCAACAATTAGAATAATTCAACAAAAACAACTATACTCATCGTACTTGGCTGAAAATATTGACAGCACTTTGACAACACATAGTAAAACGTTAGCTAATGGCTCATTAGCAAAGTGCATCAGCAATCTTTCTAACCATTTTCCATGTGTCTTCAAATACGCTGGGAACTTGCAGGAATTGGAGAGACAGTTCCTACAGAGAGGTGAACCATATTAGGAGTGTAAAGCACAGCCCTGTTCCTAAGGAGGTTGTTATAAGCTTCACATACGTCTGTCTGCTTTTTGTACAAACACATAAGACGTTCAGCACTCCAAGCTCCTCAGTCTCCCTCTGAGAATACCTGCCTTTCCCTCACCTCTTATCACTCCGTACAGATTCATGTATTTCTTCTAAATTAAACAAAAAATCTTTATGTACATGTGTCTGTGTAGGTGTGTGTAAATGTGTGTGTATGAACATGTGTGTGGGCCCACAGAATGCAGAAGAGGGGGTGGGGTTCCCTGTAGTTAAAGACAGTCAGTTGTGAGTTATCCAGTGTATTGCTGGGAACTGGAACACAGGACCTCTGAAGATCAGTGATCACTACTGAGCCACCTCCCCAGCCTCCTTGTCTAAGATTTAAAGGCTGCTTAGCTTTACAGGAGAAAGATATTTCTATAGTTCGCTAAACTAGTTACAAGAATACAATGACTATATTCCCATTCATCTACTCAACTTTCCCCATAGATCTGGTCACCATACTTGTAATTCATTCAACAAATATTTCAACAGTGGTCTCTATTTCTGACCATACAGTTATATGAACAACAGTCTTCTTTAGTCCCTTTATTTACTTAACATTTGTGCCTTGGGACCTCAGAGAAGACTATGCCTGAATGGGAACACAAAGCACCATTTGAGTTTCAGGGCTACAAAGCCCCAAGGCACATTTTATTTCTCTTCTATTAAAATCTTAAAGAGCTAATGTCACAATAACACCAACTAGGCAAAGACAAATGTCAGTGTGTTTACAGAGATTAAAATTAGTATCTTGGGAATGTTTTTCAAATCCTGTTACAAAAGTCCTAGTGCCTGAAAGAGCAGGAACGTGAAAGCAGAGGCGTTTGCTTAGACTGCAGTGGCGGGGTGCTAAAGCAAGCACCTTAGCAACCGAGCGCACGCTGCTGTCCCTGATGCAGGCTGCTGTGTCCAGGCAGCACACAGGCTGCAAGTTATGCTTTAGAGCAGAAACCAGGAAATCAGATGTTCCGACACACCCACTTCACAGTTCAAAACGAATGGATTTAACGGAAATGGAACATGGCATGATTACAACTGGCAAAACCACTCCCCAAAGTTACTAATTATTTAAATTCTCAACAGGCTATGTTTTAGATACATTGATGTATCTAAAACATCCATGGAAACAATACTAGTCAATAAGCAAGAGCTAGAAACCCTGATTGTAAATATATGCTAAATTGGATGGGTGACAGCAGGTCCTCAGTACTTGGTCACACCCAAGGTCCTACTGTGACATATTTTTGCAGGAGGCAGAAGTTCTGACCACTACACAATAGCTACTGTTTGTACCATGTGACTAGAGGTGGCTAAGTACTTACACAATTTCTTCTGACCCACCAAGGCAGGGGACTGACAGAGGTAAGGGCCAAGGCCCACAGATCTGGAGCCATGTACCTGGGACACAGGGCCAGTACGTGGCACAACATGAGATCACAGCAAAACATTGTGAATCCAGGTCACATACTGTCTATCAACAGATGTAAAAACACACTCAGATTTTGTTTTTAACAGTCAGATTATTTTTTTTCAATTTACTGAGCATGTGTATAACCTATCATTATGCCAGAAACATTAAGATTTTTTTTCCATTCAAAATTACATGCTTACTTTGAATATTCTGTAAGTCAAAGCATCCTTACTTAATTCTGTCATATTTTTAATCCTTGCTCAAAAAGTAAAAAATTATCCTCTACCTATTCCTTCCAAAGTTACCAGTAATGAAAAATACAAGATCTTTTTGAGTGACGCTGTTAACAGGGAGGGGATGCTGGGAGAGCGATCCAATCTGGGAACCACAAGTGAGGACAAGCGTGACAACGGGCAGAGCTGCACTGCCTGTGCCCAACGGCTCTGTGTTAGTAAGAGGACAGTGTCTGGCTGTTTTTCCTTTCATCCAAGCACCAAGCACTCACTGTTTATAATCACTGGCTGAGAAGCAAAACTGCCGGGATGTATCTGCACGCCATTCTACTAAAAGTCTTACTCGCTATCTTTAGCAATTGACCTTTAATCTTTGCTGAAAACTTCAGATTCAAGAAAAAGGCCAAATAAGCTCTTGTTGTGACCTAAGTGAGAAAAAAAAGAAGTTTTACCCTTTTAAAAAGTTATTTTGTAACTACTGTTGGAAAAAGAAAACTGGCCACATACCAACAAATTCTGAATAAATATACTGTCTGTAATTCATTTAAGTTTGTGAAACACTGGCTCTGGACCATAAATATTCTCCCCCAACCCTCACCCAAAGAAAGGAAGCACCACAGCTGAATTGTTCTAAGGAGTAAATGCAAACAGCAGAACATGAATGCAAGTATCTCTGAGAGGCTGAGCCCACCTCAGCACACCCACACACATAAGCCCCTTTCACAGAGGCAGACTGGCTGACTAACAACAGCCTGACAACATGCTTCTTCTTCTCTTGGATAGTCTTCCTGCTCTCTGATTTTTCTATTCTAAGTTCAATTTTCTCCTGCTTTCTGTTCTACTGGTTATCAGAAACTGTGACAATGGCCCACTCAGGCTAAAACTTTTTTCCCGGCTCTGTACATGAAGCCTTCAATTACTGCCTGCTGAAGCAGACCGAATCCTATTAGAAAGACGGCACACGGTGCGCTGCCCTGCCCTAGCTGTATAAAAATAATTAGTCCAAAGTTGACCAATGTGTACTGAAGTCGCGCAGTCATCACATGTAAGAAAGGCTTGAAGGAGGTCGCAAACATCAATACTAAAGCGCGCTGATTTGGAGCATTATCTTCCAAAGGACTCAAAATTGTAAATCTTTACTGCCTTGGCTTAATATAGTAGGACATTTTAAACAGATGGAGATTCTATATGTTGCAAAGAATTCTATTTCATGACTATAAAATTGTATCTCAAGTTCAGTCCACTACATTACGAATGGGAAGAAAACAATCACAGGAGATTAAAACTCAGGGTATTTATCCAAGACAAGTGCTTTAAAAACTGACCTGGAACACTGGGGATGCATGTCTCAACATGCAGGTGAAAAGCGTGAGGAGAAACGAGCTTCCATTAGAACTCAGATTCCTGGTCTAACCACGAGAGGTAGTGTAAAAATCACCCAACCCGCCAGCTCAGGGATGCGTTCTGCATACAGAAAAGCTAACACTTATGTGCCTTTCCAGAGAAAATGCAACGGCCCATCCTTCCACAGCCTTTCTGGTTTGCCTGCCTGGTGGGATGTGGGTCAAGACAGCGTTCACAAGAGAAACCAAGAGTAAAGCCAATTTTGCCCCCTTCTCACTGATCCCTGACATAACTGTCAGCCCACAATACTTTTTTCTCATCGTTATTTTTAATATGAAAACATCTGTTTATTCTTAATAAACTGCAGCATTATAGGGTATATTACATTACAAATGGAGAAATGAAACAAAAGTTAAATACAGAATGTTTTAAAGGAAAAATCAGCTATGCATTCTGGTTATGCCTGAATTATTTACACTGGCTTTCTGTGTAAAATTAACAGAGGTCTGCATTTGCTTTCAAATGAGACTCGGCTCAGAGGGCCTTAGGGTTCGAAAGCTTATTCAAAAGCAGTGCTGCCCTCTAGTGGACAGCCGCCTGTCAGTGAAAGAGGCACCGGTCACTAATGTTTTCCTAACTCTCAGTTCCGGTGGACTCAAAAATGTGTCATACTGGAGAAAAAACCCAGTCGGCTATCATTACATCAATAAATGTTTGTATAAACCTTTTTTTCAGGACAGATTAAATAAGGATTGGCAGTAGCCTCAGAACTTCTGAAATGTGTGCACAGAGACAGTATCACAGGCTAAGCCAAATTTCCTTCCATTATAACCCTCAAAGAGCACAAGGAATTTAAATCTAAAGATTCTATGAGAAAGGAAAACAATCAATAAACAAAAACAGTATCCTGGTGCCAGATGTGGTGGCTTACACCTATAATCTCAGCATTTGTGAGGCTGAGGCAAGTTCCAGGCCAATCCAGGTGATAGGCAAGGCTATAATTACAAAACAAAACAAAACAAAACAAAACAAAACAAAACAAAACAAAAAACCACAACCACACCATACCAGGCAAAAAACCAAACTGAAACCAAACAACAAGCAGACAGAACAAACCCCCATAAACCCACGTACACTATCCCAAATTTAATCAACCCAAGGATGAAAGAAAGGCAGTTATTAGGCCCCTCACCGAGAAGTGACCGTCCATGAGAGACTCATGAGGATCTCATGGTAATAGGACTTACTGGGATGAGCTTAAGGCTAGGGAAAAAAAAAAAGTGATTTGTACCTGTACTTTAGAAAGATTTAACTTTAAGCCCGAAATAAACATTAATATGTATTGATAAATCAGTGACCAAGACTGTCATGGATATACTAATTTAGAATACCTGGCTTTCTTACTAATTAGCCTCAAGAGTAAGAATAGTGTACCACTTATCCTAAGATCGATACTATCTACAAGTTGTATATGTCAACAAATTTAAAATTAAGAAAGTGTAGACAGAAGATGAACCCTAACCAATACATATGGGAAAAGGAACAGAAGCAGTGAATGTGCGATAATAAAGACAGAGGGTCTACAACCACCTAGCTGGGCAGCTAAGCACCGAAGACTCATGGCAGCACCAACGTCTGCCTGCACCCAAATATCACATTTCCCAGTTTATGGCCACTGGATAAACCTGCTGTCCAGGACATGACAAGAAAAGACCTAGATATATAATAGTGATGCAATTGTTGGAACTGTGAACCTGGTGGCGATGCGGAAGACTGCTTTACAGGCCTGGCTGCAGCTAATGGGGGTCTCACAAAAGAGCCTGTAGAACTGCTCAGCTGGGGCTACGGGCAGCTTGAGTGGCAGAGCCCAGCTTGATACCGCTAGCATGTGTGCAGCCTGGATCCCATATGCACTTCACCCTCTAGTGTCCCTTGCTGACTGACCTCGGTTTGAAAAGAATCATAAACAGTGGAAAATATAGTAGTTTTACGTATGTCATATAGCGCTCCTTAACTAGGTAACCCAGGGCCACCCCAAGCTGTGGACTTGGGAACATACATGCAGATCCCAGGCTGGTCCCTGCCATGCTGAGTTCTCACACAAGTTCCAGGCGAATGAGTGCCCGTCCCACAACCTCCCAGCTAGTTCTTTTCAGAGAAAATCTTTAGAGATTGGGGCATTACAGATGGACATTTGGGTTTGGGTACAGTATCACTTATCTGCAGTCCAGCTGAGCAATGGCACCTCAGGCCTAACATTGCCCACAGAAGCCTTCCTTAGAAACACTGGACACGAGTAATACTGGCCATCCTGCCTCACACAGACTCACACAGACATGGATTACCTTTGTAGCTCTGACTTAAGATTCCTACAATGCACAGTGTACCTCATACAGTTTACAAGAGGAAAGAAAGCTACTCCACTACATTTTTAGTAGATGTTAGCAGTATTAGCAGAACTTCTCATTCCTGCGCTGTCCATTCCTAAGTGTAATTGTAACATGGAAAGCAGAGGCTAGAACACTGGCTGGCCACTCACTAAGATGGCTGAGAAGGCTCTTCTCCCAGAACCTTTCCTAACAGCAGTAAGGAAGACGGAGTTGTCAGATGGTCCATGGTACACAGGCTTCCTGGTTCTACCAGCTGTTCAGGAAAATCCTGTTTAAATACCACACAATCTAAAGGTGGGTACACTTCCTCAGTTGATCTTCAAAAGTATTAAGTACTTAGGAGATGTCGTTGAAGTAAGTTCTGTAAAACCCATACAACTTATACTTGTCCTTCTCCCGCCCCTCCTTCTTTTCTCACTACTGGAGAACGAGCCTTGGGCAGCATGAATCCCCAGCAAGTGCTCTGACTCAGCTGCATTCCCAGCCTGTGCTTTGCTTTCTATTTATAGAGTCAGTCTCACACTAGACTGTCCAGGCTGATCTGGAACTCACTCATAAGCCGAGGCAGGCCTTGAACTTCCTAGCCCTTAGTCTCAGCCCCTGCGTAGCTGCGCACAAGTCTACGTTAGCAGGGCCAGCTACCTCTTTCTTAGTGAGGGTATTACTGTGGAAATGACAGGTCCTTGCTCAATGAAATCTCCCGCTTCATACTGTTGCACACCCTTATAAATTCACTGAGGTTTACTCTTCTTAGGAACTCTTACACATTTTAAAAACTGGTACTTAAACACAAAAATATTCAAATTTGGGGGAGCTGTAGGACTAGACTATTTCAAAGCAAGGCAATGAGAATTTTATTCATTGATTGGTTAGGAAGATACAATGACACTGTTTAAAATCCTGTAAGAAAGAAACAATATTGAAAATTAAGGAGAACATATGCCATTTTGTTATATAACAAAATTTACTGTCTTCAGTACTAACAGTCAAATGCTTTCCATGCTTGGTATTTTAAAAATAATAAATTATTGTTTAGAAATGTTAGAGTGGGATTGGTCTGGGTCTTTCATAAACTCAAAAAAGCTCTTGGAGAAAAGTATGGGAGTCATTTAAAGCCTTGTAGGATTTCAATGGCATCAGCAGATGATGTCTAGGCTTAGAGAAAAGAACGACATCCCATGGGGTAATAGAACAAACACTACAGTCTTGATGAAACACGGCTCAAAAATGAGTAAACTGTCAACTTACATTATCAAACTGTAATCAGCAACTGTTACTTCTTTTAAGGGAAATTAAGAAAAACATTGGTATAGGTTTTATAAACCACTGAAAGAATGGCAATGTTAGGTGATTAGCAAAATACATTCAATCAATTTGATTGGAAAAAATACAATGATGAGGTGCTTATGGCATGAAAGGCTTAAAAATATTTAGGGCATTATATAACTTTTTTTTTTTGCAACACATGAAACATTTTTTTGGTGTAGTAGACCTGAGAGACAAGTTAGGACAGCACAGTTTATTAAGTCTACACAGACATTTTGCTCCCTTTGACTCTCCTCTCCCAGGCTGCAGAGCCCAAAGCCAGGCTATTAATGATGCAGCGAAACAGAAAAGCACCATGAGATCCTGGTACATGAGGTCGGAGCATATTAAGGCTGAGTGCTATATCTGCACTAAAGTCACATGTAAGTGGCTCTGAGTTATCTGCCTCCTTTGCATTAGCAATAATAATAATGGAGCACTGACTGTGGTTTTTAATTAAAGTCATTTGACCAGGCAGGAGGCTGCAAACCTTCAGGGCAGGTTCAGGAAATTTCTGATAATCAAAATTATAAAGCTCGCTTTTGGATCTCAGACCTGTCCTGGCAATCCAGTCCACTTCCATTCCTAGGCATGACTTTTTCTTCTGTAATAAACTGTCTATTTCTGTCAGTAGTGGGAGAAAAAAAAAAAAACAACCAAACAAAAACAAAAAAACCTTTGTTGCTCTTCCATCTTAAATAAGTAACATACATTTCCTATTATTTGGATTAATTTAAGAAGGTAATTTTAATTCTTTACATCTCAGAAATAAAAGTCTGCAGACCAACTCTTGTTTTCCAAAGAGAAAGGAGCACAACCTAACAAGTCAAACACAGAAAGTAAAGCAGAGGTCAGGCAAGAGCGACAACCATCCTGTCTCCTGCTCATACTGGGGGTGCTGAAGCCCACAGTGCGCTGAGGCTCTCGAACGGACAGAACACTCCCCAATGAGCCAGAAGGTAAACCTGACAATGGCATTGTTGAGTTTTCATGTTTCCAGGAAGTCATAAATATTAGAGAAAACCCACGGGAAAGCAAAAGGAAGTAGTCCGGCTGAGACAGCTCAATGGGGAGAGCCTGCTTGTACAAGAGGGAGAACAGGGGAATCAGACAGAAAAACTCAGAACCAAGACTCCCTTTCTCTCCTGTCGAACATTACTTGACAGACGGTGGAGTTTGCATTTTGGTGCCGGAGTGATGACTTTTCTTCCATTTGCTTACTTTAATCCCCACCCTCCCTGAGATGGACACACTTTCTTACAAATTAAGACGGTAAACCTCAGTGTTCCAGACCAATTTACCTAACATTCCATCCCCTTGAATTGCTGTAAACAAACATAAAAATAAAGCACATGTGTTTTCTGAGTAGCACACACACTGGATTCTGTCCCACAGAGCACAGAGCAATCAGGCAGCTGCCGAGAGCAGGCCTGCATTCTTCTGTAGCTGTCACGGGATTTTAGTTCAGCCCCTGCTTTAGCTTTCTCCCCATTTCTAAGTAAGTGGCAAAGGTAAGCCCATAAGGAAAATGCATAACCTGCCTCAGACAGCAGGTCTACACAGCCAAACCACCTATGGCCTGCTTCACACAGAGCCTCTTCTGCTTCTGCACCACTAAAGAAGACAAGCAAAACACAATAGGCCTGATGCACTGCCTTTTGAGCCCAGATTTACTTCTGTAACTGGTGACTATATGAGAAGGAACAGAGCAAATACAGCATGCAGATATCTGCATGGCAAAAGTGTGCCATGATGCAGCTTGTGATCACTCCTTTGAGCTCACAAAGGCCTCTTGAAAACATGCAGGTAAGCGGCGATTCTTCCTATCCTTCACTTAAAGGTGCAGGTATCATCAGGATAGTATAAACAAGCCACCCTTGCCACTGTCTCTCAGGACCTGGGACCTGAGTGCTGGGCTTTATGGGGGATAGGAGGTGCTCGGGGTGAGCACAGAAGCTGCACACAGACTGCTGGCTACCTAGCAGCCCTTTATAAACCGGAAGCACCCTGAGGGAAGAGCCTGCAGGGAAGGCTGAATCTGAGGTGCCCGGTGCCCCAGTCTACTGTTAGAGCAAAGTTCCCTAGAAACCCAAATCTAGAAAGATACGGTGAATTCTTAACCGCCTCCTAAGAGGTATCTTAAGAAATGTTATTGTAAATCATAGCTGTTGTTGGAATATCCTTTAGAAGCAGCCATGCTAGCATCAGGAGGGTGCTGTGACAGGGGATGTGGCTGTGCCTCAAACCCACAATCAAGCAGACCACCAGAGCATGTGGTTCTTACTGCCAAAGTTCACAATGGGTTAAAGTTAGGCTTGTGAATACACGAGTTCTCCCCACACCACAGATCAGTAGGCCCACCTGTGTATGTTATCTTGGCCGGAAGGCACTGCACCGACATTGGCAACATTTACAACCTTCTGGAGGATCATGGACGGGGTAAAGTTCTGCGGTGCAGCGATGACTGTAGCCGAAGTCTCATTCATTCCGGTGAGCATTCCTGTAACAGCAAAGGAGGCTCCATTCAGCTGGCCTTGTTGAAAAAGGGATCTGAACAGCTCTAAGCTTACAAACTTTAAAATTTTTCAATGAAAGGGATAGATACTACTTTAGAATTTAGTGTATTAAGTACATAAAATTAGAATGATACCAGTGTTTCGAAGATAAAAAATCTTTACTATGTAGGAAAATACCTAAGATGCTGAAAAACAAACAAACAAACAAACAAACAAACAAACAAACAGAGCATTCTTTATAAATCTGACTTTAACTAGCACAGGATGGAACCTAAGAACTCTAAATAAAATTAACCAGGGTCATATAAACTGCTTTGCTCTTACGTGGCTATATACTTACTTCTTAATATCATTAGCTATTTATCCTGTTCCTTCCAAGATTAGCCCCAGCAGTGGTACCTGATGAGTGGCTTCCAAGTGACAGCTCTGTGATGGCAGCAATGACTAGAAGTCATTCAACAGTCAATGCACTTCTAGAACACTGATGCTCTAAGCTACATTCAACAATAAAGCCATTTGTCTGGTGAACAGAACTAGAGCCAAAGACACAAATGGGAATTTTTGAAGCGAGAAGTTTGACAATAGGAAAAATGTAAATCACAAAATTCTAAATTCCAGGGCATTTCAAATAATAGCAGAAAAGAAACTAAGTGAAGCCAAATTATAAACAAACCCCACAGTGAACAACAGGCAAACCATTAACATCAGAGCTGATTGTGGAAATATTTAGACAACAAACACAGTAATATACCAAACTTGGAAAATACTGAAATTTAGTACCTGGGCTAAAAACCAAAATAATGTCAGTAAAAAAGCCACCCATTTGCATCTGTGATGTTAAGTGATGAGCACTAATGGTGTCTATTAAACACAACTTCGAGACATTTTAGGACAATTTATAAAAAAGGTAGATAATTTATGAAAATGGTAAATTCTGATTTTATGTTTTCAAAAAACATACACAGTCCTTCTTATTTAACCTTCAAGCCTATATGCACTTTAGTTATTTACTGCAGAGGAAATCTGAACAATTCAAAAGCCCCCTGATCAACGGTAGAACGACACTACAGGCTAACAACACTGCAAAAGCCCTGTTCCTATCCTAAAAACCAGAGCCATCTACAGCCAACA
The DNA here is from genome assembly GCF_907164565.1 of Psammomys obesus. Taxonomy (NCBI): domain Eukaryota; kingdom Metazoa; phylum Chordata; class Mammalia; order Rodentia; family Muridae; genus Psammomys; species Psammomys obesus. Next base: position 973,440 of record NW_026596463.1, on the reverse strand, counting down.
AGGAGCGCGCTTAGTAACCACTTTCAAGCCCCAGGAACACTATGTTCTGTCTTAGGCCGGTTAACTTGAGCATTAGGCAGAAGAAGCCTTAACAAGTACACAAGCGGCCAAACTGCTTTTAAGTGAAGCACAGAGGCTGACATAAGACTGCCAGGAGATGTGTGTGCTCATTTAGGATTTAAACCGTCTCCATTAAGCTCTATTGAAGAGCAACCGCTGAATAAATGAATGCAACTATGTTTATGTTAAAAGCCTGTTTCCCGCAGCATGTAATTAAAGGAAATGCTGCACAAAGCCAGTACTTTTGTCAAGCTCCTGTAAATGGAAAGATGGATAGCACTCAGAGAAGTGAATGCATTGCTTCATATTTAACCTTAACACTCTTGTCATTAATGGTTTGTCTAACTTGTTCTATAAAAGACAAGGTACTGCTCCATTGAAGTAAAATTAAAAAAATCAACTAAACCATGCTTTTCAGAACAGAAGATTCATTATCGTCAGCTAATGTATTGGCATAAAGCAAAGTAACATCCTATCGAGGAAGGCACACGTTCAATCTGCCTTTCCACCCCCCTTTATTTTTAACTCATGCTGTTTTATTGTTATAGGCAATTTGTACCACTCAGCATGACAGTGTAAACTGAATCAAGATTAATTTACATGCAAAAGCACACTTAGGAGAGCAGCATGGTAAGCAAATGTATTGTCTCGATTGCTGAGGTGGAAAGGAACCTGGAAAGGGAAAGGTACTCTAATTAAGGGGCATCAAATATGATTGCTTGTGGTAGTTAAGGGCCAGAAAATAGCGAATGTCTGACCATTTAAGGAATTAGCATCTTGCGAGCTAGGAACCCATAAGATGGATGCATAAATCACAATAAAATTAGGCAAGCATTCTAGGTTCCTTAAACCAGAGGTTTTGCTTAATGAAAACATATCAGGTATTCTTGAATTAACAAGAAAAAAAAAAGTACCATGGTGATCATTAATGTTTGCCCACACATATATACGAGTAAAGATGCAGGGAGTACTCTGAAGCTGTCTGAGGGAAAGGCTGTGCTTCACTGTAACCTAACAACATTTTGTTCAAGCTATCAGACAAGACTTAATTTAGGCTCATTGAATGTAATTAATAGCTAAAATGAAAACCATGACATGCAATGAAATCTTACTTAAAAAGATTTTTCTAAATTTTAGATTTGCAGTTTAAGTGGCAGGAGGAGAATGATGGAAAGCAGGCAGCCTGGAATAAACCACTGGCCTGAGGCTTCTGAAATGAATACTGTCTGAAGAAACTAAATTCATTTTCCAGTACACTTTATAGTATTCAATGGCTCTCACACATAGCCCATTAACTAACTGTAATGCTCCAAACTCGGAACAAATAAATCACACTTCAGTGAAAGCTCAATAATATGAATACTCTAGCACTTTCAATACACAGGACAGCCGAATCTGACTGAGGACCTGGCCCCCACTTCTGTCATTCTGACCATGGATATTCCGCAACTTAGAGAAAGCAACAGATCTAGGACTATACTTAAAATAAAGCTTTAGTTTTAAGACATATGAATGTAGCATGTCTGCTAAGACACTTCTAATACTGTACATACTTTCCAGTTTTGGAATAAAATAAAAAATACTTTCGTTCAAGTAAAATGGAACCAAATTCTTCCTGTTTCTTCTTCATAATTTTTCAATGTACTTTTTGAGTCTTAAAATATATGTCCTGTGAAATGAGATACTAATTATGTTATTTGTATTTATCAAAATAGAAACAGGTTTTAAAGCTAGTGTGTAGCACATATACACACTTCTTCAACTGAATTGCATCTCACCTTCTACAACTTTACACTGACAAAATACAAATAAGTGATTTTTCATTTTGGTTTAGGATATCTCACTAGCAAGCCATTTTAAGGGGTCTTCTGTGAGAGGTCAGATCCTTTCCTGGAGCAGTTTCACAAATCCGAGTGTGAAGTTATATGGATTGAGACTTCCATTACCACACCCGCTGAAACCGGTAACTAAAAAGATGGTACTAAGAAAGCCAGTGGTAAATCTGCCAGCATCAAGTCCCACATCAAAGGATGAATTCAGGAAGACAGAGAGAATGATACAGAAATGCCAAGAGACCTTCGAGGATTTACAAATACTTCATATAAACACATTTTCAAATAGCTTTATTCAGAGTAGCCTTTCTGCTCTATTAAACATAGCAAACAGCTGCCAGATTTATTCAGACAAATAATCAACAACCATAGGAGTAAAATGGCAGAAGAAAAAGGAATTTTGGCAACAAGCCCACAGAGGACAGCGGCTATTCTCCACGTGAGCCTCTCTTGTGCACTTGTGGTTCTGTATGGCTAGTCAGCGAAAAATCCCTCAGTCACAGCAGAGTACAAAACATCTGATGAAAATCACAAGTATTCTAAACAGAAGCTGAAGAAGAGCAAGGGCATGCAGTAATCTGTGCAGCTCAAGCTGCACCCCAAAAGCAGGATATCCCCTGCAATCGGCGCCTTCCTTCCTGGAGCGCCACTCACCTTGGTTTGCTGAGCAGATGTAAAGCAGAGAGGCAGGCTTTAGCCAGCAAAGGGCAGAATAGCAAACACGAGAATCAATTTGTTTGTCATTGGAAAAAGAAAGCCACAAAGACAATTTCTTCTACAGCAATACTCAACTTTTAGAAAGACAAATGCAAAGTTGAATTTAGTTATTCCTTTTTAAAAAGCACTTGGCAAGGCCTGCGGGGTGGGGGCGGGGGCAGATTCTACACTGACTGTGTTGTCTGAGGTCTCCATGGTGGGATGCTTTGAACAGGTCTCTGATCCCACAGACAGTCAGGGCTGATGTGAAATAAACACTCGACAAGACAATCACCCAGTGCCAGTAAGCACAGCCTCTTCATAACTGGGGAGTTCTGTGTGTGCAGTAATTCCTGGAAGATGGATGGAACTGACTGGATGGCTTCCACATAAAAGGATCTTTGAATATGCCCTCCAAAGGGAAAACTTCTTTAGGCTCACATAAACTTTTACACATTGCTGATAACAGCCTTTAAATAAACCCTCCCATTATGAACACTGTTCTTAAACATATAAAATCCACACATAAAAGGCCCCTCACTTTTATTAGAAAGCATGTTTGAGTCTGAGTAAGAACAATATTAGCAGCTGCATTCTGCTGCATATTTTCTTTGGTGTGTATTTAAAATCTTTCAGAGCTGGTTTCGTCAAAGTATTTCTTTAATAGAATCTGATCAAAAGAAAATAGAGGTATTTCACTAGTACAATTATGGCTTTATTCTGAAGGGCAAAGTGTGTTACTGAGAATCTGGAAAAACACATTCAGAGGAGAGGGAAACCAGCCTTATAACAGCCCAGACAAATGCAGACATAAGGCTAACAGTGGCGCAACATCAATGAGGCTCCAATTCCTGGAACTCAACACACGTGAGCATAGTGTGGGGCTAAAAACAACTCTCAGAATTAACAACTGATTAAGGATCAGTCTGTTATTTTAAAGACGTAGTAACTCATTTCCCAGGCTGCCAGGAATACACATAGACATGTACTTTTAAAGTATGAGTGCACACTTTAGAAAAAAATGGCAAGAGTGTGCAAAGGACTGTCAATGGCTAGGTAGAAGTGGAACTCCTAGGGCGGGTTGGAAGCACAGGTGTATACTGTTTAGTACAGAACTTCCTAGCAAACTGTGGTCACCTCTCACCTTGCTCCTTCTTGAAGTCCTTCTCTGACATGGCCACAGGTAAAAGTAGTTCCCCAACAGGTGGCTGGATGCTCACGTTGAAGCAATCATCCTTGGTGCTAAAAAAAAAAAGACCAAATGGTTAAAAAAAAGAATTGTACTTTTAAACAGTGTACAGTTTAACAGGAAACAGTTAAACTTGCACTTCTGATCCTCCCGCTTCGGCCTCCAGGATGGTGCACTCCAGCTTGCACTACCATGTTCACTTTACGCACTACTGAAGAGAGCCCAAGGCTTCCCAATATGAGGCAAGCACTCCACACAGTGAGCTACATCCCCAGACCCTCAGCACTTTACTCTTCAGTCTGTTTCATAGTGCGAGACAGGGTCTTATGTAATCCAGATTGGCCTTCAATGTCTGATACTCCTACCTCTACCTCCAAAGTTCAGAGATTGTGGGTTCCTGCCACCATATCTGGCTTTTGTTATTTATCTACTGGGTTTAAGCTGTGAGTGCAGGTGCACTTGTGCACATATATGCCAAAGTGTGGAGGTCACAGGA
>NW_026596463.1:917110-969157 GCF_907164565.1 Psammomys obesus | reverse complement strand
CAATGTCTACATTCCAGCTGAAGAGGGAACATGGTAAGGCTGTGGTGAATAAATGAGCCAATCAAATCTGTTCTTTTTTCTGAGGCAGGAAAAGAAAAGCTTCTCTGAGCTGTCTACAGAGGGATTATTCCTTTCAGGTCCCATTAGATCCCAACGGGCAAGGCTACGGTGACTTGGGAGATAGGTGTTACAGATACAAAGTATCATTAGATTGAAGTAGGGGCTGACAGAAGAAACATAAAACCTACTTATATTTTCTGTTACTACTGATTTTTTTTCTTCTTAGTGCTTGGGGCCAAACCTAAAGCATTCTAGACAAATGTAGCACAAACTTACTCACCCCACCCCTCTGCCCAAGATATTCTATAGTGTAAGCTACTTACATGTTTCCCCATGTGGATTGTTCAAGGCAAACCAGTATGACCTCTTTATGTGTACACCCAAGAAACACTTACTGAACAAAGCTGTGCTCTTATGTACTGTGCAAATATCTGGGGAATTTAAAGGGCGCCTGGATCTTAATACAGGTCCAGCAGGATGAAGATGAACTTCCTGTGTAGTGGAGCGACCATCAGGACACTAGAGCGACAGGGAAAGGTGCAGCCCAGGCTGCTTTGCTTAACAGTTTTGAAGGCAGGAGAAATCTTCTGCCAAGCCTGCATTTTAGGAATGGAGGGCAGCCAGGCAAGCCTATGGATGAGGACCACAGCACAGAGCAGGCTCTATATACAGCATGCCCACCCATCCCAGTTTTCTATGAGCTCTCCAGTTCAAGGCTGTTTCCTGGAATCCTGGCCATCCCATCTCTGCATGGTCAGGGAGGTATACGCACACTTTGTTCACAGAACCAGCACCAAGCACTTTCAAGGTCTAAGTTTTAAAGATTCCTTTTTATTTATGTGTGTGCTTGTGTATGCACGTGGGTATCCAGGAGGATACCCAGAAGAGAGCATCAGATGCCCTGGAGCTGATGATGTGGGTGCTGGGAATGGACCCTGAGTACTCTGAAGAAAAGCAAGTGCTCTTAACCATGGCACCATCTCTCTAGTCCAGTTTTAATGTTTCTTAAAGCAACGACAAACCATCTCTTAAGCACAGATTCCATCTGCACCTAAGAAACTAGTGAGCTGAGAGATCATTGAAGTCTGGGTAAGGGGCAAGTGTTCCTAGCATTTACTGTATATTTTACTTACTAAATCCTAATAGCGTCTCTAAGAGGCAGTTTCTGTTATACAAAATTTACTGGCAGGACAATGGGAGAAGGCTGCAGCTGTGGCTCAGCAGTAGAGTGCTTGCTGGCATGTGCAGGCCCTAGGTTTGAGTGCCACAACACTCAAAACCAAAACCCCAAGAGAATTTAACCAGTACAGGCAGGGCCACACAACTGTAAGCAGCAGTGTGCACTGGACTTTGCACCAGGGTCCCTGCCTCAAAGCCCATGTTTATTCTGCTGGACCATGCTGCCTCTATGGTCAAACAGCATTTAGAATGGGGAAGGTGATGTAGTTTAGGGACCACGCTTATCATTACTTCATTTCTTCTTTCCTATCGCTTTGCCTTCTTTTCTGTTTGTTTCATTCTCTTTACAGCTATTCTTTTTTTTTTTTTTTTTTAAGAGAATAATTCTTTATATATACTGGATATTAGCCCTCTGTCAGATAAAGGGTTGGTGAAGATTCTTTCCCAATCTGTAGGCATTCGTTTTGTTTTGATGAGGGTGTCCTTTGCTTTACAGAAGCTTTTCAGTTTCATGAGGTCCCATTTATTGACTGTTGCTCTTAGAGCCTGTGCTGTTGGCGTTCTGTTCAGGAAGTTTTCTCCTGTACCAATGAGTTCTAGGGTCTTCCCCACTTTTCCTTCTAACCGATTTAATGTGTCTGGTTTTATGTTGAGGTCTTTGATCCACTTGGACTTCAGTTTTGTGCAGAGTGATAAGTATGGATCTATTTGCATTTTTCTACATGTAGACATCCAGTTGGACCAGCACCATTTGTTAAAGATGCTATCTTTTTTCCATTGTATGGTTTTGGCATCTTTGTCAAAGATCAGGTGACCATAAGTGTGTGGGTTTATTTCTGGGTCTTCTGTTCGGTTCGATTGATCCACCATTCTGTTTCTATGCCAGTACCATGCAGTTTTTATAACTGTTGCTCTATAGTACAGCTTAAGATCAGGGATGGAGATACCTCCAGAAGATCCTTTATTGTAGAGGATTGTTTTAGCAATTCTGGGTTGCTTGTTATTCCATATGAAGTTGAGAATTTTTCTTTCCAGGTCTCTAAAGAATTGTGTTGGTAATTTGATGGGAATTGCATTGAATCTGTAGATTGCTTTTGGTAAGATGGCCATTTTTACTATGTTAATCCTGCCAAGCCACGAGCATGGGAGATCTTTCCATCTTCTGATATCTTCTTCTAATTCTTTCTTCAGAAACTTGAAATTTTTCTCATACAAGTCTTTGACTTGCTTGGTTAGGGTCACACCAAGGTACTTTATGTCATTTGTGGCTATTGTGAAGGATGTTGTTTCCCTAATTTCTTTCTCAGCCCTTTTGTCTTTTGTATACAGGAGGGCTACTGATTTTTTTTGAGTTAATTTTGTATCCGGCCACTTTGCTGAAGGTGTTTATCAGCTGTAGGAGTTTCCTAGTAGAATTTTTGGGGTCACTCAGGTATACTATCATATCATCTGCAAATAGTGATAATTTGACTTCTTCCTTTCCCATCTGTATCCCCTTGATCTCCTTCAACTGTCTTACTGCTCTAGCAAGGACTTCCAGAACTATGTTGAAGAGATGGAGAGTGGGCAGCCTTGCCTTGTCCCTGATTTCAGTGGGATTTTTTTAAGTTTCTAAAGAAGCTGAAAAGCAGCAAACCAAGTAATCCAATTAAAAAATGGGAACAGAGCTAAACAGATAACTCTTTGTAGAGGAATATCAAATGACAGAGAAACACTTAAAGAAATACTCAACGTCATTAGCCATTAGGGAAATGCAAATCAAAATGACCCTGAGATTTCACCTTACACCCATCAGAATGGCCAAGATGAAAAACTCGAGTGACAACACATGATGGAGAGGCTGTGGAGGAAGGGGAACCCTCCTCCACTGCTGGTGCGAATGTAAACTTGTACAACCACTCTGGAAATCAATCTGGCACTTTCTCAGACAACTAGGAATAGCATTTCCTCAAGATCCAGCCATACCACTCCTAGGCATATATCCAAAAGAGGCTCAAGTACATAATAAGGACATTTGCTCAACCATGTTTGTAGCAGCTTTATTTGTAATAGCCAGAAGCTGGAAACAGCCCAGATGTCCCTCAACTGAAGAATGGATGCAGAAATTGTGGTACATCTATACAATGGAATATTACTCAGCAATGAAAAATAAGAAATTCATGAAATTTGCAAGTAAATGGTGGGACCTGGAAAGGATCATCCTGAGTGAGGTATCCCAGAAGCAGAAAGACATACATGGTATATACTCACTCATATAGACATGTAAGATAAACCTACTAAAATCTGTACACCTAAAGAAACTAATCAAGAGAGAGGACCCTGACTAAAATGCTCAATCCCCATCCCGAAAGGCAAAGAGGAAGGACATCAGAAGAAGAAGAAAACAGGAAACAAGCTAGAAACCCGCCACAGAGAGCCTCTGAAAGGCTCTGCCCTGCAGACTATCAAAGCAGATGCTGAAACTTATGGCCAACTGTTGGGCAGTGTGCATGGAATCTTAGGTAAGAAGTGGGAAATAGTAAGATCTGGAGAGGACAGGAACTCCACAAGGAGAGCAACAGAACCAGAAAATGTGATCACAGGGGTCTTCCCAGAGACACATACTCCAACCAAGGACCATGCATGGAGATAACCTAGAACCCCTGCACAGATGTAGCCCACGGCAGTGTAGTGTCCAAGTGGGTGGGACTGCCTCTGACATAGTCTGATTGTCCTGCTCTTTGATCACTTCCCCCTGAGGGGGGAGCAGCCTTACCAGGCCACAGAAGATGATAATGCAGCCACTCCTGATGTGATCTGATAGAGTAAGATCAGAAGGAAGGAGAGGAGGACCTCCCTCTCAGTGGACTTGGGGAGGGGCATGTGTGAAGAAGGGGGTGGGAGGGTAGGATAGGGAGGGGCTTATGGGGGATACAAAGTGAATAAAGTGTAATTAATAAAAATAAAAAAATTAAGAAAAGAATAATTTAAAAATTTAAGTGTATGTATGATGGGTTTGTGTGTGTGTATCTGTGTGTATGGTGGGTGGGAGACGTGTCACAGCAAATGGGTGAGCTCAGAGGGTAACTTTAGAAGGTAGATGTTTTCCTTCCACTTTCATGTGGGTTCTGGGTATCAAACTCAGGCTTTTGGCTGGCACAACATGTTGCCAGACCCAGATAGTCCTTACCTCCCCTTCTCTTTACATCTCCTTTGGTTTAACATGGAGAAATCACTATGTCCTTTTCTACTCATACATATCTCAACATAGATAAGGACTGGTGAGATGTAAACCTATCAGATGACCAGACAAATAAAGTAGTATTATCACGACAGCTCGATACAACTAAGCTACACAGAATTGGATGGTGCAATAGTTTAATGTTAGGTAAGATTTACTTGTTGTGTGTTTAACTGTGATGCACACACAACCACATACACCCCCATTTCACAGATGCCTATGATGCAAATTGGTAAATTGTCTAAGTAAGAGAAGAGATGGGGTGTGCAAGCTGCTTACTGGTCCTGAGACTCAAGGTCCTTGTCTACGGAGAGTAATAACCCCTCAGAGATAGTTTTAACTATTACATGAAATAAAACATCCAGAACAATGCATCACAGGGACTCAAAACTTACATATAAGATCCAGATGGATCACAGATCTTTCTCTAATCAAACACAACTGCTTTTCTCTACAGATGAAATTGTTTACTGGTACCCATGACAATGCCAAAGGAAATGTTCCTGTAGCCTAAATAAAAAAACAAAAACAAAAACAAAACAAAACAAAACAAAAACCTCTGTGGGGTGATAGAAAGACCTGGAGGGGACAGGAGCTCCAAAAGGAGACCCACAGAGCCAAAAAAACAAAAAACAAAATCAAAACAAAACAAAAAATCCTGGGCCCTGGGGGACCTGCAGAGACTGATACCCCAACCAAGGACCATGCATGCAGAAGACTTAAAACCCCTGCTCAGATGTAGCCCATACACTCAGTCTCCAAGTGGGTTCCCTAGTAAGGGGAGCAGGGGCTGTCTCTTACATGAACTCAGTGGCTGGCTCTTTGATCACCTCCCCCTGGAGGCTGCAGCCTTGCCAGGCCACAGAGGAGGACAATGCAGTCAGTCCTGATGAGACCTGATTGGCTAGGGTCAGATGGAAGGGGAAGAGGACCTCCCCTATCAGTGGACTAGGGGAGAGTCATAGAAGGAGAAGAGGGAGGGAGAGAGGGAGGGATTGGGAGGAGAGGAGGGAGGGGGTCACAGCCGGGATATAAAGTGAATAAATTGTAATAAATAGTTAATAAAAGTTTTTTAAAATATTCTGAATTCCCTAAAAACTTTCCTGCACGGAACCCAGGCTGTCATGTTGAGTGTGAAGACAAAGATGCTGAGAGTGGTTGCTTGGTGAACATCCGGCCTCCCACTTAAAAACAAACACGGTGTTTTTCTTCTTAGTATTTGCTTCCTCCCTTAAAGTATTTTGTTTGTATATTCTTTTAAGGCTTTTAGGAACATTGCACTGCCAATCCCAGAAGTCTATAACATTCTTAAAGTGCATTAGACTTTCTCTTCATTCCAAGATGTTGGGAGCAAATAATCCTAGGAATCTTTTGCTTTCAGTCAGTTGTCTTTCGATGCCGGCTAGAACCTCCATTAGAATGTGAACAGCTGTGAGGGCACATCTCTCATCCCATTCTGACTTAGGATGCTCCAATGACTCCAGGCCACGGAAAACATGTATGGCTCCCAGATATCAGTGAATTCACCACCCATGCGATGTGCTCACTTGTGGGTTATCCTGGGGGAGGTGTTAGGGAGGCTTAAGACAAGGAATGCAAAGGTGATTTCTTTTTTGTTCTACAAACTTTTAAAAACAAAGATGCTTTCTGTGAAGTTCAAGTAGTCCTTTTTATTCTCATTCATATTTTTCTGTGAAAGAAATTAACTTCATACAAACACTCCAACATATTAGAAAATTATATATAGCATTACCTTAAATTCCTGAAAAGCTCTTCTTTTAAGTTTCCTTTCAAATCTTTGTCTTTTTTTTAATCATACCAGCTCAGTTTTTTTTTTTTTACATATTAATAATACATTTTACAACTACTCTTCGAATTATATTCTATACTTGAACAGAAACCTAACAATTGGGTTTTTTTTGGGGGGGAACCTACATATTTTGGTAACTGAATTATTTTTTTAAAAATATTTATTAATTATTTATACATTATTCTGCCTGCACGTACACCTACATGTCAGAAAAGGGCACAGGATCTCATTATAGATGGCTGTGAGCCACCATGTGGTTGCTGGGAATTGAACTCAGGACCTTTGGTAGAACAGCCAGTGCTCTTAACCTCTGAGCCATCTCTCCAGCCCTGGTAACTGAATTATTAATACTAACTTTATAGCTGTGTATAGATGGGGCAAGGTACAGTTTCTGATGTGTGTTAAACACACCACAGCTTTGTCAACTTCCTCTACTGTTTCTGCTTTATACATTTCACACCTTAAAGGTTTATAATTTATACTGTGTTGTTAAGATTGCAACAAACATTATTTGTGCTTAGTCTTTTCTTGTACGTCCATTAGGTAAACATATACTTCATCCTTTTCTTTAGTTTCTATGTCATTCTCTCTCAGGTAGGGTTATTATAAATGCTACTGAATTTTATCCTTTAGCTGTTTAATAAAGGATACATGACTTGTAAAAACTAGTGTGTACAGGCTGCAGTGGGGCTACTCTCGAGGGAGGGGTAAGGCTCACAGGACTCAGGGAGCTAGCACAATTCCACAGCTTAGGAAGCTCAAGAAACTTATGAGGTTCAGAATGTTACAAGATTCATGGGCCTTGCCCCAAGGTTCCACATACAGCCAATGCTGGGGGAAGGAGCTGTCTACAAGCTGAGCAGGAACACTAGCAATGCAGCTTTCATGGCATTCCCCCATGACAGGAAGGACTTTCCTGCTCTGTAGGGATCCAGCTGCCTTGCATCACCCACGCTCCTGTGAGCCAGCAGCCCCTCAACTGTGCTCCTGTAAGTGACCCTAGCAAACACACTCACTCACCACAGACAGGTAAAAACTGTTTTCTTAGCCTCCTATTAGCTTGTTGTTAGTACTCTAGCCAGATGTATACAGGGTTTGCTCGTCTCCGCAGGAAGAGGCACACACCCCACTAAATTATTTAGTTTTTTATTTAGCTCACTTATTTCCATTTCAAATTAAAAGGACTCACATTTTAATGACTCTTTCATTTCCTTTCTTGTCTGGGGTTGTCATTGATCTTAGTGATATTTCATTATTTTAAAACATTTAAATTTGTTATCAATCAATTCACACCCAAAACATGACAGGAAGAGCTTGGTATCCCTTCTCATACTCATCTATGTTGAGATTCTGGGTTTGGTTTATGATTTTACACTTATTTTTTATATTTTCCCAATACTTATTTTTCACACAGCAACAGACTTTTCAGGTGAAATCTCTATCGATTACTTCCCATTTGTCTGTCTTTCTCTGTAGCAGACAAAGGAATTTAAGTGAATCTTTCACAAAGGACTTATTAGTGGCAAAAAGATAGAATCCCTGCTTGTTTGAAGAGAATGTGAAAGAACACGGGAGAGATCTCACTCCTTTCCCATTGCTCATTTTTAGGGAAGCTGTTTTGTTTTTTAACTACAGAAGTTACTGGGATAGTTTTCTTTTCAACATTTTCAGCAGAATGTAGTCTTCTGAGTCTCTCTTATCTCCTAAGCCCTTTCAATCTGACAGTTATGTTTTCTTTTGTTTGGGAAAGTGCTTTTTCATAATTTAATTATCTCTTTTCTGTCCTTTGATATCTTTTTTAATTTCCTAGTCTCAAGCCCCTATTGTTTCTGTTCTCTGTTCTAGTTATCTCCTTGGTCCTGTTTTCTAGAGCACTAATCAGTGTTCAGAGTGTCCACTCTACTGCATATCTGCTTCCTTCACAGTCCCTTAGGTCTTTGTATCCATCTTCAGCCTTCTCTTGTAAGTTGCAGTTTTTAGCTTTCTCTCCAAAGCTTGGTCATCCCCAACAGTGCAGGGTTTTTTGTTTGTTTGTTTGTTTGTTTGTTTTTGTTTTTGTTTTTTAACAGAACACACAAAGTTCTGTTACACAGTAGTGATGACATCTTTTTTTCCTATGTCTCAGTTTACTAACCTGTAAAATGGGGGCAATAATAAGTTAAGAACCAATGTGGAAATTAAACAAATGTTGTAAGTGTTTGCAACAGCAATGAGCACATTCTAAGGACTTACTTAACAAATGCTAGCAATTACAGTCCTGGTAGAAGCTGGCTGGGGTATGGAGTTCAGTCAGTGAGTGAGATATGGACTAGTTACATGGGTATAAGCAGAGGAGGCAGGAAGGCAGCACTCATTGAGGCTGCTTTCCCTGAGCCAGGGAGGATCTGAGACTTCTACTCTAAGACAGAACTGCTTTTTATTCCATTCCTGATCACTTGGGCTTCCCTGAGCAAAAGTGTAGTCCCTGCTGTGCTCCAATGGCCCTCATATCTATGAAGCCCTTCCAGAAAGCCTTAGGCCTCAGATGATGTCTGCTACAGAGGTGAAGCTGGGGGCAGAGGCTGGATTAGTAGCTCTTTAATTCCTGAGTGGCCTCCTTACTCCTCCTAACTTTCTTTTGTTCACACACACTCAGTGCTCAACAGTCTCTTGGTTTGTCTTCACTGTTCATGTTGTCTCTTATTTGTCCTGTGATTTTCATTTTCTCATTAAGTATTCATCTGCCCCTGTTTGTTTTCTAATGGCCAGTAATTTTTTGCAATTTCTGGTTGGTCAGCTAATGGCATTTTCTCTGTCTCTCTGCCTCTTTCTACACTTACCTTTTTTTTTTTTTTAAGGGTTTCACTGTGTAGCCCTGGCTCACCCCGAACTCAAAGAGATCTGCCTGCCTCTGCCTCCTGAGTGCTGGGACTAAAGGTGTGTACCACCACTCAGCTCAGCACGCATCTTGTAAAGATGCATTATTTTTCTTTCTAGTGGATCTTGGACAAAAACAGTGGATGCAAGTGTGTCTTATAGCTAACTTAAGCCACAGTGTGTTATCTTTGACATAGTTCTAGTCACTCACAACCAGGGCAGGAATTTGCTCACGCAGTATTCACTTTAAAGAGCTCTATCTATGGGTGTTATGTATTTTTAATTGACTATTTTAAGCAAGAAATTAATTTGTTAATGTTTTATAATCCAAAGTAAAAAGGAATTGTTATAAAACACATCTCTCCATCCATCTACCCATCTTATCATAATCTTGAATAAAGTAGTATCACTTTACCTTTGTTCTTATTCTCCTCATAACAAAAGAGACCTAAATGTTTCCGCATTTCCAAAGGTTTATTATCAAATACGCTTATTACCCATAATTTTATATATTGGTTTATATAATGTATTTCAGACAAAATAAAAAAGCAATACCAGCCAGTCTAACTCTTCTCTTTTTTTAATGAACTACCAAGAGTATTACAGCACATCACTAAGCAAAAGGTGCCACTTACTATGCAAAAGGCAGTCAGTGACTGGCACCTAAGACCGATTGATCTCCCCATTACCACTATCTCACTACCCCCACTAGCACTACTATGAAGCTATTGATTGAGGCACTGCCGATCGGTTTCCATTTTCTGATTTTGGGCAGGCCAATTAAGAAAGTGAGTAATTGTGATTACGCTGCTTCAGGATCAATTACACTTGATGCAAGACAAAGTGCTCTTTTCGGAACACACAAAAAAATAATTTTTGATCTAGCATGCTTTGGTGCAAGATAAAATATAAAATAACTTAGTAATTTGTACCTTCACTGCAGAAAATGTATTAATGCAAGTGTTTATAACAGAAAGCTAATTGCTATGTGAGATACATTTGTCATTTTCCTAAAATTAACTTAAAGAGACATTGAAAGAAAACTGTTCACACAAACTACTCAATATAAGACAAAAATCAAACACTACAGTGTGTATTTCTCCCCTAAAAGGTCTTGGCTAACTGTAGAAGACAAAATATAGTCTAAGAAATGATAAGAAAGACTTTGTAATTAAGAAAAAAATGAAAAGATAAGAACACACCTGACTGTAAAGTGGTAAGATAAAAGAATATTTTAGGTTTTAATTTTGGTCTAATTTGGTACAGGCTTTGTCACTGGGCTCACATCGTTGAATCATTAAGATGAATACACCTCTGGTGCGGGAAGCAAATCTGTTTAGAGTGGTGTTACTCACAGCCTGTGTTCACTGATATTGATCTGTGTTGTTTGTCTAATAGAAAAATAATAAACAATTACTAGGCAATGTTGGGAAAAGTAATCAGTTTTTATATATCACTAATAAAGCAGACCTCCCAAAACATAAAGGTGATGATCTGCATAAAATCAATGTGCAAACCGCATTGTTCATATTCATCACTGCCAGTTCTTGGAAATAAAATAACACTGAGCCTGAGTTCCCGGGAAAATGACAAAGAAAAGTTTGGTGCATTTAACCTACACATTCACTTTAAAGTGTTTTGGTCATGCAAATTTTAAATCCTAATTAATCCCATCCTAAGCTAGCTAAAATTCAGATACATAAAATCCTTCAATTTTTAAAGAAAAACAAGTAACCGCCACTTAAAAAACAATCACACCCTGTATCAGAAAGCCATAGAAAAAGGAACTCAAGGATGGCCCTCAGCTGCACTACCTTTGCTTCCCTTCCCCAATGGCCTCTGGAGTTCATCAGCATAGACACACTACATAAAAGCAATAAAATCTAGAACTCACATTTGTTACATCTTAATCAAGCAGTTTGTAAAATTAACATAAAAAAGGAAAATGTTTTAGAAGAGGTTTAGAATCAATAATATTCTATTCAGGAAACTCACTGTATCTCAAAAAGATACTCTGCCTCCCAAGGTGCCTTGTCCTGGCTATTCGGCAATATTCTCAAACTGTCCATTTCTCCTGAATTTCTAGTACTATAGTAATAAATTTAAAAAGAAGTAGTAATAGCCTTTTTTCTTTAGCCAACAAAGCATGGATTTCATTTGCATACAGCACACTATAATGGTAGGTACATAAGAACTAATAAGAATGCCCATACAGAACATGACTTTTAAGCAAGTATTCCATGGAAGGTATGCATTGTCAGACACATTTGTTTAAATGTTTTGTCTTACAGGAAAAAATACTCAGAGCCTCGCTTTACATTTTCTGTTCTTTACAGGCAATATAAAAACAGAACAACAATGGAACTTACCACAACTGGAAACTGGCAGTCTGTGTAGAATCACAGAAGTCAATACCCATTGAGACAGTAACGGACCCCTCAGGCTCCAGGGAGTCTAGGAAAGAGGGTAATTTAGATATTAACACATGGAGGACATAAGAAAGAGGCAAAGGAAACACTGAACATTTGTGCCATTCACATCAAAAGATTTAATTATGGCTCATAAGAAAATTTAAACTAAGAATATTAAACTCATGAAGCTGCTCTCTTCAAAGCTAACTCTGAACATTCTGCAATGATCACATTACATTTGAGACACTTTTTCCTTTATTTGTAAAATTCATTGTTTAAGTTATTGACTTGGTGGTAGGATTCACAGCATTTTCATGCATTATATCGCTTATATTAGTTCTATTTGTCTTCCCCTTCAAACTGCCCCTATTTTGCTGGTCCCCTTCAATTCTTCAAACAGTCCTCTCTACTGTTTTCATGTCACATAAATTCCACTACCCATGAACTTCCCTTGCCTTTTCCTACCATGGTGGTTTGAATAAGAATGGCCTCTATGAGCTCATATGTTTGAAAGCCTGGTCCCTTGTTGGTGGAACTGTTTGGGAAGGACTGGGAGGTGTGGCCTTCTTAAAGGAGGTGTCACTGGTCCTGGGCTTTGAGGCTTCAAAAGCCCACACCACTCCCAGTTAGCTCTCTCTTTAGGCCCCCAACTTGAAGATAAGATATAAGCTCTTAGCACCACTGCCTGCCTGCCTGTCTCCTACCACGCTCCCACCAGGATGGACATGGACTCTACTATCCTCTGGAACTGTGAGCCCCAAATTAAATGGTCTGCTTTATAAGTTGCTTTGGTGGTGGTACCTTAACACAGTGACAGAAAAGCAAGCAAGACGTCTCTTAAGAGATCTCTTCCCCACTCATGGTCTCTTTTCAGTCATGATCTATAAAATCTCTCTCTCTCCACATGAACAAAAACAAGAGGTATGAATCTAACTTGTTCTGTTTCATGTAATAATCCTGCAATGATCCCTAGTTTCCTCTATTTTGCTACAGATGTCATGCCATTTCTCTTTACAGCTGAGAAAAATTCTACTCTGTGCATGTCCTGCATTCTGTTTATCTGTTTATCTGTCTGTGGTCATTTTATGGTCATCTAGCTACTATGACCAGTGCAGCAATAAACATGCATGTGCAAGTATCTGTGCAGTGCAGTGAGCGGATGAGCCTGCAATGGACAGTCCTCAAGTGTCCACATAATGGCCACATATCAGTTCTTTGTACAGTTTTTTGAGGGCGCTCCACAGGGACTCTCACAGCAGCTGAGTAGGTTTATAGCCACACC
The DNA here is from genome assembly GCF_907164565.1 of Psammomys obesus. Taxonomy (NCBI): domain Eukaryota; kingdom Metazoa; phylum Chordata; class Mammalia; order Rodentia; family Muridae; genus Psammomys; species Psammomys obesus. Next base: position 956,339 of record NW_026596463.1, on the reverse strand, counting down.
AGCACTGCACATCACTCTCTCCACACCTTTCCCTCATTAACTGCCCTTTGCCTTCATGATGAATTCACTCAGACACGGGCAGGGGCTGGGGGGTGAGATAAAATGTCCAAGCCGTTTTCATCTGCATTTCCCTGATACAGAAAGGTGCTGAATACTTTGCCAAGTGCTTTTTGGTCATTCCTATTTCTTTTTATGAGGACAGAGACACATGATTTCTAGACTGTCTCCTGCCTCCATAGGCAGTGGACATTTTTCGTTTTTTTTTTTTTTTTTTTTTTGTTTTGTTTTGTTTTTTTTTCCCCCTTAAGACAGAGTGTAGGTAGGTCTTGGACTCTCTATGTAGATCAAAATGGACTATAATTCATGGCAATCATTGAGCTTTTGAAATGTATAAAAAATTATACATTGAAAACTGTTGAATACTTAGATATAAAAAGTAAAATTTAAACACTGGTCCAAAATTTCAACTAAAAAAAAGATCCAACTTAAAATTCAAGCTGAAGTAAAGTTGGATGATGGCATTAAGATGTAACCACATCTGTGCAGGGGTTCTAGGTTATCTCCATGAATGGTTCTTGGTTGGAGTATCAGTCTCAGAAAGACCCCTGTGCTCAGATTTTTTGGTTCTGTTGCTCTCCTTGTAGAGCTCCTGTCCTCTCCAGATCTTACTATTTCCCACTTCTTTCATAAGATTCCTTGCATTCTGCCCGAAGTTTTGGCCATAAGTTTCAGCATCTGCTTTGACAGTCTGGAGGGCAGAGCCTTTCAGAGGCCATCTGTGGCAGGCTCCCAACTTGTTCCCTGTTTTTTCCTTCTGATGTCCATCCTCTTTGCCTTTCTGGATGGAGACTGAGCATTTTAACCAAAAGAGTCCTCCTTCTTGATTAGTTTTTTTTTAAGTGTACTGATTTTAGTAGGTTTATCCTATATTATATGTGTATATGAGTGCGCATATACCATGTGTGTCTTTCTGCTTCTGGGATAGCTCACTCAGGATGATCTTTTCCAGTTCCCATCATTTACCTGCAAATTTCATGATTTCCTTATTTTTTTTTTTTTTATTGCTGAGTAGTATTCCATTGTATAAATGTACCATACTTTCTGTATCCGTTCCTCAGTTGAGGGGCATCTGGGTTGTTTCCAGCTTCTGGCTATTACAAATAAAGCTGCCACAAACAGAATTCTCTATACTGATTTCTGGAACGGCTCAACCTGTTTAAAAGCCCTTCCCCTTTGCAGAGATTGAGTATTTTGCCTGTTATATAGAGAATCTCAAATGCCACCCAATGCCCTGTTATATTCCCGAAAATAACAAAGAGAAGAGGTATTTAGTTCATATACTATTTATCTCAGTTACTGTCATGGAATTACATTTGGAATATTTATATTGTCTATGAATTGAATTAATAAGTAATGTGCATAACATAGTAAAATCTAAGCAGCAGCTTCTTTTCTGAAATAAAATGTCTGTAATTGTGAGAGGAAAAAAAAAAAAGATGTAACCACATTAACCAACAATGCTGGCATTACCAGAACCAAATTAAGTCTAACTGCACTATTCAGAGACTTACAAGGGTGAAATTAATGGTAGGCTCAGTTATCTTAACAAATAAAAGTAGTATTTGTATGTATTTGAAAATTTTGAAGCTTCAACTATAAACTGACGAAGTGTAGGAAACAAGTATTTAAAGACATAATGCTGTTGTCCTTTTTTTTTGTTTTTTTTGTTTTAAAGGGGGTGGTGGAAAAAGAAGACAACACAAATAACTACAAATGTTCATTCTCATTAAGATATCATACAATAATGGGGTACCCTAAGTATGTATGAATATACATATATAGATATAACACATAAACAGAAAATATCTTTTGATTTCACTGTGCTCAAAGTTTTCAGAATAGCTACAACTGCATTATATAAGACATTTATACCCAATTTTATCTGTTTATGCACATCATGCCATTATATTTTAGCAAGCACACTTCTATTTCAGTAGACTGAAACACCTCCCAGAGTTTGCTGGTATGACTGGCCCCTTAATGCTCACCATAGACAGGGATAATAGAAATAGGACTAAGAATAATTCAAAAAGATACTATATAAAAATTATGTTTATTCCTCACAGGCTCAATGCAGACTCAGCATTAGAAAATGGTCCATGTTTGAGACTCATTTTAAAATGTTACTGTTTTGCTCAGTGGTATCTATGTTGGTTTTCTCAACTTCATTTGCTTATATAACTTACATTTTACTAGCTAGCTATTCAACCACTGTAAGACTTGTTGCTTAAATCTCTGGCAATCAGGGTTCCTTTAGGACTATAGTCATATAATCACACACACGCACACACAACGTCCATATCTACTGTACCTCTTCTATAGCTGCACACTGACATGAGCTCCCAGCTGTCAATCTTGTAACTTAAGGCTATTCTTTTTCCCTTTCCATGCAGAAGATAGAACCCAGGCAAGAAAGCATTCTACTTCTGAGGCACAGCCCCGCTATCCTTCAGTGAATCCCTGACATCATTTTTTTTTTGCACTACAAGCATACTGAGGTTTGGTCTTATTTGTATCATCTACTACAGTGGGTAGCTATTTCTGTCATCTCTCAAACATGACTGCATTCACAATTCAGACCTCTCACATTATACATGCTCCCATGTTTCATGAGGAAGTGACAGCTCTCAAGATGCCCCACTTCAGTGTTAGAATAATGAACATCAAGCTTAGTGTTGTGTTAATTCTGGAGGACAGCACATGATCAACGGCACACTTTACTACATGAACACTTCAAGGGCAAAATGATCAGCATAAAATTATCCATATAATCAAGTTTTAGAATACTTAAGGCGATCCAAGAGGGCGACTATACTCGCACTCTCTTTCTGGACTTGCTGTTGTGCACTTGAAAATGGCCTGATGCTAGTCTTGATCTCCTGCTCATCAAATCCTTTGTGTTCTTAATTTCTTTGGAAAACTAGGCAAATAAATCCTAATATTCTTAGAAGGAATCCAGGTCCCTGCTAACAAAAGAGCATATTCCAGAGATTTGAAGGCAAAATAAAACAGATTGGTAACCACTAAGAATATTTCTGGGCCCTTTAAGATGAACACACATTTAATGAATAAAAGATCTTGGCTCCTTCCTTTTGTTTTTTTCACTAAAACATAAACAAAACTTTTTGTTTTGTTGCACTCTTAAGGCGATTTTAGAGGGCTAATTTAGATCTATCACACACTGTAACTGGTTCCAATCTATTAGTGGTAGGGTCTGGGCCATGTTAACCCACATGAAAAAGAACTCTTTATCTTAAAAGCATTCAATCAATGCCCCAAAAATGAATGAAATATTGTAGCCATAAAAATTTCCTCAGAACAAAAAGCCTGTAAGTAGTACTGAGGCAATGGTATTCATATTTTAATGCTGTATTAACGTCATACTATGAAATTTATTGTATTTATTTCTTCTATTCTACATAGGCCAATAAAAGGTCAACTCATCAACTCATTATGCCAGCCCAAGGAAGCATTAATACTGTTCTACTGTTTTAACCTTTGGATAACATTTCCAACCCAGGCAACCCATACATCAGCTACTTGACATTACTTAACTAAACTAATTTTTAAACTAGGTAAAAAGAGCTAGATTGCAAGGAGGAAAAAGAAAAAGAAAAACAAAACAAAACACAAATTGGTATATTCTGTAATTCCCTGGCAACATATCAAATCTGCAAAATAATCCAGTAGAAATTAGAATAGTGTGCACTATTTAAATTTTCTTAATTATCAAAGCATAAAACACTAGCATTCAGTGTGGTTTGAATAAACTTTAATTCCACTTTACTCTGGTTGCTTATGAAAATCTACTAGGCTTTGTGTTAGAAATTGTTATTCCCCTTATGAAAAATATTACCCATACAAAGCATGCTGCTGTTTACCAAAAGCCTCAGGGAAGTTCCACAGTGCCAGGGCTCAGATGGAGAAAACCACAACGGTCATGTGCAGTGGGGTAAGGAGGGAGGCTCCCTGACTTTGTCCTGGGTCAAGCGCTTTACTCCCTAGAGCTGATATTAAGGCTACGGTGACAGAAATCTACATCCCTTTTTGCTTCTTTTAGAGGCTGAATGGCTCAGACTGCTCTCCAGTAGCTAAAGGGAACATTGAGTTTCTGACCCTCCTGCCTCCACCTCAGGTGGGGTTTATGTGAGGCTCTTGGTGGTCATACCCAGGTGTCTTCATACACAACTCAGACAACAAAGTTCACTAGCTTTAGTGGAGATTTTGCCTGAAGTTCCTTCCAATTGTACCTCAGGATTGTCTCCACTCATAAAAACTAAATACTTTGAGAAAATACTTGAAACTGTCAAGAGGTACAACAGAAAGCCCCTGACACTCTGATGGGCACCTAGAAAGTGTACGCCAGATGGGAGGCAATCAGCATCCCGTGGCAGCTGCCTCTGATGCTTTAGGTTTCCCTTTTCTGATTTTTTGTTTGTTTTTGTTTTTTAATTCTAAATGGCAGTAACAGAGCGAAGACACTTAAAACACAAATAAATGCAACCACACACCATAAGTGCTCTATATCCTGTGCACGAACAGGAAGATAGCAGAACAGTGTTCACCCTCGTTCCTCTACTTCTCACCTAATGGATTATAAAGGAATCAGGACAGGGTCTTGAGCTGAAAGAGGCACTAGATTCAAAGGGTAGTCTGATTTTCCTGCTTGTAGTACAGAGTAGGTTATTAAAATGCTGGGGAAGAAAGTGAGGAGAGGTGAGGGAGGCGATGCACACAGGGGAAACAGCCACGAGATCCCTCAGACTCACGAGTCTCATCAGTACTGGGGTTATGACTGCTGAGACCTGAGTCACTCAGGGCAAACAAATACATTTCTCTTACATGATAAATTCAGTAAAAAAAAAGAAGGTAGAGAATATAGCCTAGGGGTAGAATCCCAGGGAAGACCCAGGCACACACCGGGCACTCACAGTTAGTAAACTAATGCTGTATTTTCTCTTTTTCTGAAATGATCTGCTTTAAAATGAAAACACTTAGCTACCAAGTGTCAAATAAGAATTAGTATTTACCTACTGGATGAAAACCATGCATCTGCATGCGTCCAGGAAGCCTTTTTTCCCCTATGTGAATGCTCTCTATCTTTCGGTCAGAAGTGTTATTCAGGGTTATCTGGACAGAGACCATCTTGTCACCAAAAAGGCAAGGCTGTCTTGGGAAGCAGTACTGGGCTGCCAGTCCTTTCCCACTCATTCGGTGAAGCAGCTCATGGGTTTTTGTTGGCACGAAGACAGGTGTACTGACCTATACGCATAGGAGGAAGAGAGAATGAGGTAGTTCAGACAGTTATTATTTCTTTTAGAAAATAAAGTATGACATGTTGCTTGCCCTAAGTTATTACATAAAACACAATAACAAACATTAGAAGATAACACACAGATGATTTAAAATTACAAAGTTAATACCTTCAAAGGAGTATTAAAACTTTATTTTGCCAGGCAGTGATGGCACACACCCCCAGCACCTGGGAGGCAGAGGCAGGTGGATCTTTGAGTTTGAGGCCAGCCTGGTCTACAGAGTAAGTTCCAGGACAGCCAGGAATACTGAAAAGCCCTGTCTCAAAAAACCCCCAACCAAACCACTTTATTTTACTCTGCAGGTATTGAGAGAACCAGGGCTGACATCCCCAAAAGTCACCAGGAACTAAGCCACAATTCACCAATTCCAGAAACAAGGTCATAATATTTCCTACCCAAGGAACAGCCTGAGGATAACCACAAGAATGGGAAAGTATCTTATCTCAGGGTGGGGCATCTCTGTTGGGCAGCCCACAGACCTTGTAGTAGACTATTTCATGGCACAGAAAATACCTAACATTCCTGATGTCTAAAGCTTGCTCAATGTTATGTATGTTAGCCAATCACTCTGTAACAAGCTTTCCCTTGCTGAATGTCATCCAATCGTGTAACTACTAAGCTGGGAATCCCAGTTCTTGCTCAATCCCCAATAAAAACCCTGCCACGCAGCTGCTCGGGACTCTCCTCTCTGATCCACTGCCTTAGTGACCAGGGAGAGACCAAGCTTGAGCCTGAATAAAACTATTTGCTTTTGCATATGTGATCAGGACCCTGGTGGTCTTTGGGGACCCTAAGATCTGCGAAGCCTCTGCCCTGCAGACTGTCAAAGCAGATGCTGAGCCTGATGGCCAACTGTCGGGCAGAGTGAATGGAATTTTATGTAAGAAGTGGGAAACAGTAAGAGCTGGAGAGGACAGGAACTCCACAAGGAGAGCAACAGAACAAGAAAATTTGAACACAGGGAACTTCCCAGAGACTCCAACCAAGGACTATTCATGGAGATAACCTAGAACCCCTTCAAAGATGTAGCCCATCACAGTTCAGTGTCCAAGTGGGTTACCTAGTAATGGGAAGAGGGACTGCCTCTGACATAATCTTGACATAATCTGATTGGCCTGCTCTTTGATCACCTCCCCCTGAGGGGGGAGCAACCTTACCAGGCCACAGAAGAGGACAATGCAGCCACTTTTGATGAGAACTGATAGACTAAGATCAGAAAGGAGAGGAGAACCTCCCCTATCAGTGGACTTGGGGAGGGGCATGCATGCAGAAAGGGGAGGGAGGGTGGGATTGGGAGGGAAGGAGGGGGGCTTATGGGGGGGGAAACAAAATGAATAAAATGTAATTAATAAAAAGTTTAAAAAAAGATCTGCGAATAACAGTATATATTAAAATATTTTAACAGTAGAAAACAAGAATGACTTTGGTGGGGAGACCTGTTTACTATGTGACCTAGGTTAGCTTAGACCTTCAGGATCCTCCGGTTTTAGTGTTGAGAGCTGGAATGACAGAAGTGGGCCGCAGGCCCTGCATATGTAAACATTTTCCTTTTACAAACAGTATGTAAGCTTTGTTTTTACTTTTTAACCTAAATAGTTCATATATGGCCTTCCTGGTAACTTTATAATTGGTTTTGGTAGTTTTCCAGTTCGTTTTCTTGGATGCTCAACTCTGTGACATCCGTACCAATAAGGAACATGCTACGCCTTCCTGACTGCCTCAGCTCTTTACTGGGTAGCACAGGTTTGCCTGGACTCTTTAATCCTTCTGCCTCAACCTCCTGAGTCCTGGGATTATGGCATTCACCGTCAGGTGTGGCCAACCATGAACATCGGTTTTCTAAAGAAAACTTCTTCCACTGTGAACTCCATTTTGAGGTGGCTTCACCCATTATTTTACTGATTAAAATGACCTTCCCTATTGGGATGATAAATCTTCAAGGTCTACTGGAGGAGATTTAGTCACCCAGGAAGCACCTGGATTAACTAAGGAAAATCCACCCTAAATAGAGGAGCCCCTACAAGCATTTCTCTCTGCTTCATATTCTACACAGCCCTGCTGCCAAGCTTTCCACCATGATAGACTATGTCTGCTCTTAAACCATGAGCCAAAGAAATCCCTCTTTAAAAATGTTTTCTTCTGGTGTTTTGTCACAGGGCCAAGAAAAATAACCAATACACCTATTTTGAGATTAGGTGATCTTCACTGAAATTCCTCCAGAACTTTAATGGGAAATCATCTCTGTCTACTAGTTAAATTCTGCCCTTAATTGTATTTTAATTGAAATCACAAGTAGCAAATTAAAGAAAGAGAAGCTGTCTATTCTAAAACCACAAGATAGCCATCTTTCCTTTCAAAATCTAAGTATTATAGTACATCAGGCTTGCTACAAATAAGTGACAATAAATATGTTTTAATAATTTTAACTTCAACAAAATAACAATATGAAATGATAAACTTGCCTAATGTATATACAATATATATATAATATTATATTCTATAAAAAACCAACTAGTATTAGAATTTAAAGTAACTTTTGTAAACTTCTGTAAATTTATTTGCATGATAAATTCTACAAAAAAGGCTGCTTAAATCTCAAAATTTGTTCAGCATTTTCCTTGCATTAAGCCAATTCCTCCACCTAACCTTCCTGATGATGATAATAATGGTCTCCACTAGGTTTACGTTGGTCTTCTGCAGTGCTAAGGATCAAACGTAGGTCCTCAAAGATGCCTGGCGAGCCCTAGTGTTTGTTTCTTTCAGCTAGGCTCAGTCTGGTCATGAGTCTGGTGTCTTCCTGTGGTACACAGCAAGACCTGGTCTCAAAACAAAGAGTGTCTACATGTGGGTAGAGCGACACCACTGACTTTACAACAACCAATCTAAACACAAGCCATCAGCTGATGAGTGGCTATTTTAAAGTATCACAAGCTGACTCTCTAAGTAGACACTATGCACACTGGAGTCTAAGCGGGTCATTTCAACCTACAGCATTCTTGAGATGCGACCCTATTAAGTCATTCAGGAGATGCTGATGCAGGCAGTTTGGTTCTTCTGGAAACCCATAAAGGCTCGGCTTCACACAGTACAGAAAGGAAGGTGCCTACAAGGCCGGAGAGGATTAAGTGCAGCACACTGCTACAGTTTGAGTTCGTGTCTTCAATGACTAAAGGCCTTGTGATAAAGGTCAGCTTGGCACTGTGGGAAGGGTTGGACGTCTTTAAGAGTAGGGCCTACCACAAGGCTTGAGTTATTAAGAACATGCATTATAGTTTTAGCAGTTATCTTTCTTTGAACTCCAAAGCTATTTCTCCATGGGCTCATGTAAGGATGAGTTATCTCAAGGCTTTCTAAGGAGGACACCATCATTTCAAGCACAAAGCAGAGATTACTCTCTCTAATCACTCATTTACTCTTATTTTTCATCTCACATTTATTGACACTCTTTGCTAACCATGATACTAAGTACTGTAATACAAAGTTTTCAGAGAACTAGGCAAACCAATCAGTGTGATGAATGCCACAACAAAGGTGGCCCCAGCAGCCTTCTCTAAACAGGCAGGATTGACAATTTAGAGACAGGAAAGCGTCCAGCTACTTGAGCGAACTCAGTACAACGGCACCAGTGCTCTCTGCTTCTACTGTCGAGCCCTCTTCTGAGCCCCCCTCTCACCCGCAGTCTCTCAGCTGTCTCACTGGTTTTCTGGCTTCTGCTCCTGCATCCTACCCAACAGGCACTGTGTGCAGTCTATGGGAACAGTAGCCAAAACCAGTTGTCGTGACAAGCTAGCACTGTGTCATCCCTCTGCAGAAGCCCCTCCAGCCTCATGAGGAGTGAAAGTAAAAAGCCTTTACAAAGGCCCAGAAAAAAAACCAGTGCTTAGGTCCCTGCTGACCTCCTCTCCTCCACACCACTGCTCACTCTATTCTAGTGACCCCGATGCCCTTGCCCCCTTTAACACAACAGCCCACACACCCACCATTAGCCCTTGGTGTTTCTAGTTCACTTTGCCTGGAGTGTGATTTCTCCATATACCCACCCGTCTCAGCTCTGGTATGTCTTTGCCTCCAGTGTTACTTTCCTAATATAATTTCTTTTTCTTCCTTGTTTTCCCTTATCCTTTCCCACTGTCACTTAATACCATGTTCCTCTTCCTCTCACTCATCTCCCTCACTTCCTTCATTTTGACCCCACATCTCTATGTAGCCCTGTATGGCCTAGGATTTGCTTTGTAGACCAGGCTGGCCTAGAATTTACAGAGACCCACCTGTCTCTGCTCACAGTGTACTGATACTGAAGGTGTATTCCAGCACAATCATAATTCAGTATTTAATTTACTTATTATATTTCTTATCTGGCTTCCTATTCCCACTAAAACAAATTTATCCATTTTCAAAACTCAAAGCATAGTTTCACCATTTTAAATATTATGGAATTTCCCAATAATCTACCTGTAGCGTTGGCTGTAACTATACTTTACTTGATACTAAGTGTTCAAATTTCCTAAAAATACTACAGGCTTACTGGAGTACAGTGTGGTGGTAAGTGGAGCGTCAATGAGCATCAACATTTGCTTAAAATTCCTATTATGTATGTATGTGTATATATATCAGAATTAACAACAGAAAAACCCACTTCTGAAGGTGTACACCTTTATTGATGAGGAGTTCTATGAAAAAAATGTTAGAAACATACAGATGCATTTTAATAAAAATTTTAATAAAATCTGTACCACCCAAGACTGAATGAAAAATAATGCTAACAGCAGATTTTTTTAAATGATTTATTATTTTTATTTTATGTGCACTGGAGTTTTGCCTGCATGTATGTGTGAGATGCCCTGAAACTGAAGTTATAGAGTGTTGTGGTGGCCGTGTGGGTTGAACTCTGAACCCCAATCCTTTGGAGGAGTAGAGAATACTCTCAAACGCTAAGCCATCTCTTCAGCCCTGAAAGCACTAGTTTTAATTTTGTAATAATGAATGTTCTAAAAGTTAAAAGTTTGCTGTATTCTAAGCCAATAACATGGGCCAACTTCACACGGATTCCTGGAAGGTAATTAGTTCACCAGCTGCAGTGACACTACAATAAAAAGCTTCCCTAGAGGGAGGAGAACAAAAAGTATCAAGCACAAGGAAGATGCTCTCTACAAATCTTCCCCAGCACATGTTTAAATAATAAACGTCATTCCTGTACCTTTAGATGGTTTATAAAAATAAGCAATCAATTCTGCAGCCACAACATTATTTCTAAAGGAAATCTATGTGACTCATGACGCCTGTAGATACACAGAGACAAAGCACACATATTTTACCAGTTTATTACAGTAAGCAAATAAGCGTGGAATGAGAGCGCACATAACTGTCTACTTAGTGCTTACTGAAACATTTATAAGAGCTGTTATCTCCCTAATAACAGACAGACAGTGTGCGATTTCAGAGAGGAGAAAGGCTTCTTATTTTTTAACACTTCACTAAAAAGTAACTGAAGAGTGTAAAGTGAAAAATACTCTGTGCAGTTAGCAGGTAATGGACCATATTATCAACTCAAGTTAGATTTATAGGGTACAAACTAGTCACTAATAGTTATTTTATGACATAGCATGTCTGCTTTTTCTTGAGATTATTAAGATTAAAGTTGTAAAACTTCTTTTGAACATAGCTGTTCAAAATGATTGAATTATAAAATTTGAAATGAGACTTGAAAAATAAAACACAGAGTATCGAGTGAGTGGATTATAACAAGCCTCCGTCAGCAGCTGCTCTACTATTTCAGAGATGACATTTCCACATAAAGCTTTATGAAAACGATGTTTTTCAGCCTTTTATGCTTTAATCTGTATTTAGTTACACAATCATCTTTAAGTATTATCAATCTGTTTTGTTTTCAGATTTCAAAAAAAAAAATCCTGAAGAGCTGTAATATAGAATAAGCTGTTCTCTTTGTGCCTTGTTTGTTTGGCTTATTTTACAGCAGTGTCTATTCAGATATGATTTATAAAAGTGATGAGGTAAGAAGTGGCTGTAAGCAGAGGTACACCGCATCTTTTATATTACTGTTTTTAAAACCAATATACATCTCAATTGGTAAGAATTATAAGGCAGAAGGCCTCAATATTGTCTTATTTACCCAGTAAATGTAGAAAGCGAGCCCACTGTATCTCCAGTGCACTGCACTGAACAGCACCTAGTATAGGTTTCAAAAAGCAAAGGGCAAATTTGCTTTACCCCTACCTGGAAACACAGATTCAAAGAAATATATTGGAACCTTCCAGAAAGCATTACTTTAAATTAATAGTCTGTTATCTTAAGGATAACGTCTTAGTCACGTATGTAAATCTGACTATTGTACAAAGTAATTGTGCTAATTTCTAATATTTTGAGTAATGAGCACAGATCATGAAAAATGGAAGGCTTTTTTTTTTTTGGTAGCAATCAATACATCGTAAAAATCTGTAGGGTCTGGAGAGAGAAATCAATGGTTAAGAGCACTTGCCTTGGTGTAGTACCTGGATCTGATTACGCATGGTGTCTCACACCATGTAAAACTCTAGTGGATCCAATGCCCTCTTCTGACCTCTGTGACCACCAGGTGCGCATGTGGTACACAGACATACAAGCTAGCAAAAGACTCAGACACAAAATAAATAATGAAAAATTTCTTCGTAGGCATATCTGAACAGTTGTACACTTAATGAATTCATTAATATCTGCATGCCAGTAAACAGGGACCAGGAAGCATTGCCTATTTGTGTGAGTCTGTGCCCTAAAAATGGTTTTAATATTTTAAGTGGTTGTAAAATCATGTATTTTATGATATTAAAAACATGTAAGTGATAGTAACTATAGGTAAATTTGCTCCACACAGGGCTTTGAGGTTCCCGAGAAACCCAGGTCTCACTGAGTCCTATGCCCCCATGAAACAGTCACTCAATGTGAAGGGTGCAGTCTGGCACAAAGTCACACTGGCATTGGGTTTCATATGGCTGGCTAGTTGACTCAACAGCCAAGGACATGCTTCCATGTACTGTCCCATCCTCTGTGCTCATGGAACCCTTAGTGCTTGGCAAAATTATGTCAAGAACATCCTAAAGTTAGTGTGAATATAGGTGCTCCTAGTGTGAGCCCCCTGTATTCCCCCTAACATGTGAGTACATATGTGCAAGCACTGCCCTGATCAGATTTTGGGGTTTTGTATTTTTTGGTTTCTTTGTTTGTTTTCTTTGTCTAGACAGAGTTTCTCTGTGTTCTCCTGGCTCTCTAGGAACTTACTATGTAGACCAGGCTGGTCTCAAACTCAGAGAACAGTCTGCCTCTCCTTCCTGAGTGATGGCATTAAAGACATGCACCACTACCACAAAAAAAAAAAAAAAAAAAAAAAAAAAGTAAGGCTTATATTTTAGTTTCTAAAATATTTCTTAGAACAGATGCATGTTCATTTTTATACTCTCTCTCTCAGGCTGTTTTTGTACCATGATGACACCATTGACTGGCTATCGTCTACAAGGCCCACACTGTCTGACCCTCTTTTACAAAGAACCTGGGGCTGAAGACATAACTCAACCGTACAGTACTTGTTCACCAAGTACAAGGCCCTATGGTTCTATCCCTAACACTACCTATGAAGGTTTCTGGCCCTACATGAAGAATGTGTCATTCTGCATTTATTCTGTAGAGGAAGTTACTTCACAACATTCTGTTCTTTCCTTTCTCCAAAGACAAGTCTATAAGCTTTACCAGCAACACATTTAATTAAAACAAAAATCCGCTTAGTAGAATTTGGCTATGGCTTGCTGTTTATAGACTTCCTTCCTAACATCTCCGGGACTTCAGCATGTTGAACTTGGTCAGAAGCCTTTTCTGCATCGACAGATGATTTCGCAGTCCCTGCCCATCATCTGCTTAATGCTGTACTACATGTCTGCATTGATGCGCTGTGCAGCAGCCTTGCCCTGGCATCTCCAGGGGGAAAACCACTTGCTCATGCCCTAGCTCTTCTTAACATGCTCCTGAACTGGGTCTGCAAGTATTTTGCTGAGAAATTCTGCATCTGTGTTTATCAGAAAAAAATTGATCTATAGATTGTCCTGTTTACCTAGTTTTGGTATCAGGATAATAGTGGCTTTGTTGAATAAACTTTTCTAGTGCTTCTTCACCTTCTATTTCATGGACTAAGTTAAGAATTGTTATTAAATCTTCCTTAAAAGTTTGGTAAGAATTCAGCAGTTATTATGGACCTGGGCTTTTCCTGGTTGGGGAACTTGCTAACAGTTTCAATCTCACTACTTGTAATGGGTCTATTTAAGTTATTTATATCTTTTAGCTTTAATTTTGGTAGGTCACATGACTTTAGATACCTCTGGCTGTGTTGTTCTCCTTTAGCATTGCTTTGGCTATTCATGTTCTTTTATGGTTCCACTGAAATTACTAGAATTTTTTTCTAGATCTATAAAATATGTCACTGGAATTTTATGGGTGCTACCTTAAATCTGTAAATTCTAGCAGTACAGCCATTTCCACAATATTAATTCTGCCAATATAGGAACATGGAGGACCTTTTCATCTCCAGCATATTCTTTTGAGTTCCTTTCTGTGTCTTCAATTTTTCATTGTAGAGATCTTTCACATTTTAGGTTAAGTTTATTCCTAGGTACTTAAATTAAGGGAGATTGGGGGGAGGGAAACTACTACGAATGGGATATATTTTTCTCAGTCTTTTTCTCTGATATTACACTCCTGGTATATATGAAGGCTGCTATGTTGCTGATGTTTGTATCCTGAAACTTTACTGTGCTTTTAAACGTTGAGTTTCTTAGAACCCCATGGTCTCTATGTCATCACAAATAAGAACGATCTGAATTCTTCCTTTCTTAATTTTATCTTCTTATCTTTCTCTTGCTATAGCTAAGACTTTAAGCACTATATGGGCTAAGAGAGTGGAGAGTAGGCATCCTTGTCTCTTTCCTGATTTTAGGAAATGCTATAAGTTTCTCTCCCCAATCCCGTTTTCTTTTTTTCTCTTTCCCATACTACATAATGTTATGCTAGTGTGTTTTCAAATCCCTTCTATTCCTATCAGTACCATAAGCCCCTATAAAAATGCTTCTCTTAAAAGCAGGGCTTCAACATCCTCCCACAGCAGATGGGGACTAGCATAGGGACCCACACTGGACAATGTGCAGAGAGTAAGACAGCCTGGAACACACAGTTCTAAGTGGGATGTCTCCGTCAATCCTCCCCAACCAAGGATTCAGAGAACTTTGCAGAGGAGGCAGAAAGAGTATAAGAGCTAGAGAGGATTGAGAGACATCCAGCAAACACTGTTTTCTAGACACAGACTGATGCATATATGTTCACAGAAACTATGGTAGCACGCACAGGGCCTGAGAGAGGGGAGTGGACACAATCTCCCATCACTAACCAAAAAGCTACCTCCACCTGACCACTGCATGCAAACAAAAAATTAGTTTTCTCCAATGGAGTCTTAGTGGGTAAATTAACCACACATAAAGGTAGGCACCATACCCAACACAAACTCAGTGGTATTTTTGTAGATTTTTGGCTTGGGTTCCCCCCCCCCGCCCCCTCTGTTTTCTAAAGAAAGAAAGGCTACGTTTAGTGGCACACACCATTAATCCCAGCACTCAGAGAGGCAGAGGCAGGCAGATCAGGTTCAAGGCCAGCCTGGTCTACAAAGGGAGTCCAAGATAGCCAAGGCTACAGAGAGAAATCCTGTCGGGGGGGCAAAAAAACAAACAAACAAAATGAAAAAAAAAAGAAAGAAAGCAAGAGAGAAAGAAGAGGGGTGGTTGGATGTGCCAGGTGCATTAAGAAGATGAGGAGGAGAATGACAACAATTTATCTTCAACTAAAAAAGAAAAGCAGGACTCTAAAGACAAGATATATCTGGCCCTAGGACACTAGAAAAGTTTCTGGCGTTTAATGACCTTGATACAGCAAAATGACACTGACATCTATCTATCTGCCTTTCAGGGATGTTTTAAATTTAGGCCAATGTGAAATAAAGGGAAGAAATAAAGAGACCAAGAAACACAAAAAGAGGTTCTTCTGAACTGAAATAAAAGCATGTGTGGCTGAAATTCAGTGCAGGTGAGGCTGCAAAGAGCACAGTGAGGTTCCTAGGACAAGGCTGGCAAGAGCGTGGGTGAGCAGTGATAGTCTTTACTGAATGTGGGTAGACAGGAAATATACGGATAAATGGTAAAGAGGGTAAAGGCATGGCAAGATGGCCTTACATAAGAAACAAATATCGACAATGGACTTGACTGGAAGCAACAGCTGGGACCTTTCTACAGCTAACCTCACAGGTAATAATGATTTAGACAAAGAGAATTACAGGTCACTGTGGGTGAAGTCATGCTGAGAATATGTACTATAGGCCTGTAAGATCCAATGATTCCAGAGAAAGGTTAGATTCTGGTATAGACCCTTACAGACTATGTCAGGGAAACATGGGATTGTCCTACCCCTGTCAGAGACAAGACTATGGCTCTAAGGCTGGCTGCATCCCCCTTGCAGTCAACTGAACTATAAGTTAGGGATATGGGTCCCAGGATGAGGGACATGGATCTCATCTCAGGAATATGAAAAGATATCTCAGTCCATGTTACATTGTATGTTTACATATGTACATACACATGCACATATATGTTAATTTGAAATAAAAGACCCACCCAGGATGCCTTATTAAGTCTGACAGAACAGTCTTCTCCAAAGATGGGCAAGTGGTTCTCCGAGATCAAAAGACAGAAATAGAGACACAGACAAACACTTGTACAATCATATACACAATCTTTCTGATTTGTGCACAAATATTTAAAATCTCTCACTGACAGAGAACTTGCACAGGAACCTTAGGTTCTTTAGAGTCCAAGTGTGTGAAGGAAAGCCATTTGATGACCTGCACCCCTATTCAAATTTACATTAATTTGTTTTTCTAGGTTAAATGCTTTAATTATTTGAGAATTCTATACAATGTATTTTAATCATATTCATTCCAATCCCTCACCTCTTCCAAGTCCAGTTTGTTTTAGCCCACTACCCCTGGCATGAAGCCTGCCCTGGAGGGTGGTCCACCATGCAGGAATCCCATCAGTAAAGAAAACTGACTTTCCCTCACCCAGCAGCACCCACTCAGGGACAACAGCTTCTCAACCAGGTTCCTTTCACTTCCCCTCCCCCACCTGGGATTTTGTCTGGTTTGAGGTTGGCAAGTCTTGAGCATGAAGTCATGAAAGTTCAAAGTTGGTATGTTCACTTGTCCTGTTACATTCAGAAACTCCTATGTCCTTGAAGTCATTCACCGCTTGAGCTCTTCTCCTCTTTCTACCCCATCTCTGTGAAGATCATTGCATCTTGAGGGGGGGAGCGACCTTACATGTCCCATTTAGGACTGTGCACTCCAAAGTCTCTGCCACTGACCAGCTGTGGGTCTCTGTGTTAACTGCCTTCTACTGCACCTCTGCATGTCTACCTTCAGAATTTCAGCTGCAGAACTTTATTTTCACGCTAATCAAAAATATTAACTCTTAGTATTTGGGCACTCTTCAGAAAAACAAGTCAGAATACTACTATTAAGAATGTGCTGGGGTATTGGCACACACCTTTAATCCCAGCACTTGAGAGGCAGACACAAGCAGATCTTTTGTGAGTTTGAGGCTAGCCTCATGCACATAACAAATTCCAGAGCAACTGGAACTACATAGTGAGATCCTGTCATAAATAAACAAATAAGTAAACAAGTGAGTGAGTGAATGACTGGAGGGAGGGAGAGAGGAAGTGAATGAACAGTGAGGGAAGGTGACATGATAGTGGGCAGAGCTCAGGCATTAGTCTGGATACCTGGCATCACAACTCCCTAGGCTTCTCTTTCTTCTCTACAAAATGGGGCTAATTCTACAGATCTTTCCTGTTTTACCTAGTTGTTGTGAGGGCCAAATGAGACAGTATATGTGTAACTGATTTTTAAGCTCTACAAAATTAAATAAACGGCATTTGGGGGATTATTAGTAAACTGAGTTTTCAGTCATGTTGAAGCAGCAATCTGTCAGATGACAAAGGGTCATGAGGTTAAAAGTACACATCAAAAAAGCTGAATCATCATCGGAAAAGGCTTTTATAACAATATTGCTATATTTATTGATAGTGCCATCCAAAGGCCTTTAAAAAAGCAATCCCTTCCCCCATGTCCTTTTCCCTCTCAGTTAGCAGTAGCTGAGGAGACTGTCTCTAAAAGGTTTCTAAATGATGTTGATGTTAAAATATATAGGATCACCATTTAACAGCCTTTTAAAGAGCAGTCCCTGCACCATCTTTGTTAACAACGAAGGGAGGTAGGGACTGTTTTTTTTTTTTTTTTTTTCCAAAGGCTTTTAGAGGATGTTGTTAAAAGAATATATAGAGACATCATTTAAAAGCCTTTTAAATAACAGTCCTCCTCCTTCCCTCCCAATTGTAATGCCCTTGGCTTTCATTTATTTTGTACTACGAGCTGAAAATGGACAAGCCAACAGATTACTGGCTATAGCAGCATCCGTGGATGGAGGCTGATGCATTGCCTTTAAGAAGGCTGGTGTCTGGAAATAAATCCAACTCTTCAAAAGCCAAGTATCACATCTATACAGGATACTGTCCACCACCCAATCATTAAGCAGTGCCCTTCTACTGTTTCCTCTGCCCACTTGCTGGACATACAAACAGGAACAGAGTTGCAGCCAAACCAGTCTAAGAATTCCCAGGACACAAATACAACCCTGCCTCACTGCTCCCTCATTAAAGCTCCACCTACCTCAGGGCTAACCCTGCTCTCAACTCCTATCCTGCTGTTCTGATTGCCCAACTTCTGCTCACTGAGCAGCACTTTAAACTCCACTAGTAGGAGACAGTGGTATTCATGCAGGCTTACTCGCCAGACTCAGCTGTGAGGGAGGGCAGCATGAACGGTATCATTTGGTTGAGAGCATTAAGTCTAACAGACAGTGGGTTCTGAGATAGGGCAGCAGTGATTAACCCTCTCATAACAACACAAAACACTACTAGCCCGGGGAATACAAGATATGAGACAATTTTTACATTTCTTGTTGGAATGGGCCTTTGCTAAAAAGAATCACTACATTTTAAAAATAACTTGTAATAGATTCACAACACTTTAATGGATGTTTAAAAAAAAAAAAAACAACTCAAAATATAGCTTCCTAGGCACAGTGTACCTCAACCTTAGATCTTAGTGCCTTTATTTTTTTCCGGTCTTGCACAAAGAACACTATACTTTTAATTTACTTAAATCACAGTAAACCATCACTTACTTGTTATCCAGCCTTTTCCTCGTAAGTTAAGTTAAATACCAAATATTACTGAGAATATACGGGCCATCTGCAGGCCAACTCTTCTCGCTGCTACACCTGCTGCCACAGGTCTTAACCGCCCTCCATTTTGACATCACTATTTAATTTAGTTGTCATTTACCTTTATACATATTCTTATGCCCCGTGTTAACTAGCAATGTGGTAATCCTAAATAATACAATTTCTTTGTATGTTTTAGTTTTTCCAAAACACAAATAACATTTCTCTGATGCCTTAAAAGCATAAATGAGTTATTTAATGAGATAAATTAATGTTTTTGTAAAAAACCTATTGTAATTCTGACTCTATTGAAATGTGTTATTTTCTTACACATCAAAAATAGCACTAAGAAGAGGTGAAAATTAATTTACTTTGAAATTTAAAAAAAAAAAATTGAGAGGATCGAAAAGAGGCAATGGTTTAATTAGGCAGGAAACCATAATAGCAAGAACTCCAACTGAACCTAAGATGGTCAAAGAAGACATATTACAGTGGCCTTCAATGGCCTCCAAGGAATGTGAGCTGTCTCTAGAAGGCGGCACTGCAGAAAGGGTAAGAATTCCATTTTCCCTACATCTCCAGAAAGAGCAGAGCCAGGCTGATTTTCAATTTAGGTCAGTGAGACCTATTTTGGACCCCTGACTTCAAGGAGTATTCAATAATATGTCTGTGGGGCTCGAGAGATGGCTCAACAGTTAACAGTATTTGGTGCTTTCATAGAAGACCTGGGTTAGGTTCCATGTGGTATGACTCAGCACCATCTGTAACTCCAATGCCCTCTTATGGTCTCTGCAGCCATTACACACATATGGTATACATACATACATATAGGCAAAACACTCATACATAAAATGAAATTTAAAAGG
This sequence comes from Psammomys obesus, assembly GCF_907164565.1. Taxonomy (NCBI): domain Eukaryota; kingdom Metazoa; phylum Chordata; class Mammalia; order Rodentia; family Muridae; genus Psammomys; species Psammomys obesus. Next base: position 936,734 of record NW_026596463.1, on the reverse strand, counting down.
ACAATAAATTTGCATTGCTTTAAACCATCAAGTGTGTGGAAATAACTTGCCTTAGGAAGAAAACTGTGTCTCTAAAACCTCCTGCTGCGGATTTTTGTGCTGTGAGATCTACATGTGAAGAGTGTGGGACAAATGAGGGCAGGAAACTTTCGCAGGAGGTGGGAGACAGGAGAGGCAGCAGTCTCCCTCTGCAGAGCTTCAGTATTGGTATCAACACAACTGCCACAGACACTAATGGGTGTGAATGGTTCTCAGCCTGGATCTGTTTGCCAAAGGATTGGTTTAAAAAGATGCTCGCCCCAGCAGCCACCCTTTCATTTTAGTGAGTGCCGTGAGTTGATTGTGGTCTTAACTGGCAGGCACTAGGAACAAGGTCACTGCATCTTAACCTGCTTCAGGAGGCAGGTACCGGTCTTTTGGGTAAGAGATGAATGCAAAATGGGATTACTCTTAGGTTAATATTAGCACCAGTGATAGACTTTGGTGAACTACAGAACAGACACTTTTCAATAGGAAAAAGGAAGGAAAACAAAAATGGAAGGTACTCTGGGCAGAACAGAATAAAATGATAATGAGACAGCTGAGCTAGAAAGGAGTGGGGAGGTATTAACAAAGAAGATTAATTACCCTTAAAAAAAAAACTTTTTAAAAAGGCAACTTTGCTAGAGACATCTCTTTTGGAAACAAAAATAACAAAGGTCTGATGTTTAGCTGGGTGGCATGGCACACACTTGCATCCTGGCACTCAGGGCCCAGAGGCAGTCGGATCTCTGAGTTTGAGGCCAGCACGGTCTATGGAGTTTATTCCAGGGCAGCCAGGGCTACAAAGAGGAATCCTGTCTCAAAAAACAACGAAACAAAACAAACACACAAAAAAAGGTCTGATGTTTACAAAGGTTATGTGGGTCTCTGAATGCAGGTTCTAATCATCTTGCAGCTCTTTGTATGAAAAAATTCACCTGTCTGTCACACGCTACAACTGTAGGGATGAAGAACACATGTGTCAATGAGTGCTTCGGAAAAAAAGTCACCAGATATGCAGCAAATGCAACCGAGAAGCATCAATTTAGGCCTGTACCAATCTGACAGAAGCCAATATGGATGGAACGGCAAATGTGTCTTGGTAGAAATTCCACACATGTAAAGGATGTTAAAGAAGGCATTTGCTTTAATTCAGGCCACTATTACAAGTACAAGCAGGCTGTTTTTTTCCTGCAGACTTGGCAGGCAGCACTGGTCGTTGTCCTGCACACACCCTCTGCATAAGCATCTCTGCAGCTCAGCTCTCCTCTTCCACAGCAGCTCTCCATGATCTCCCTCCCTAGTATGTAAGACATGTCTGGAGACTGCAGCATGGCTTAATTCCTCACCACAACCTAAGACTGCAATATTCAGAAAGTAGAAGACATTGTGCACATTTATTTCTTGAGCCAGGGTCTGACTATGTTGCCCAGACAAGGTCTTGAACTCAAGATACTCTGGTCTTCTCTCCGAGTACCTTGGATTTCATGTGAGCCTCTGCACCTACCTTCCACACACATTTATTAATAGAATCATTTAGCTTTGAGAATGAAAACTTTCATAAAGAAACCACAACCTCTGGGGGCTCAATGGTTAAGGGTACTGTCTGCTCTTCCAAAGACCCCAGGTTCAATTCCCAGCACCTACATGGCAGCTTACAACTGTCTATAACTCCAGTTCCAAAGGATCTGACACCCTTATACCAATGCACATAAAAAAAATAAAAACAAAAAACAACAACAACAAAAACCCAATCTCTAAACTTTTACTTGAAAGCAAAAGAGAATTCACCCCAGACACAAAAGCCAAATCTGCAAAGACTAAAAAGAACATTAAGCCATATTCTTTATTCTATCCAATCCATCCTTAGCAAACTGGGAAGCAAATTTCACACAGCTAGGATACATAATTTCCCTGTGTAATCTAACACCTGCTCAGGTCACCACACTGCCTGCTGACATAAGAGCCTTCTGATTGAGGCTCTGAAGTAAAATAGAGGCTTAAAGCAGCATATTTATAAACACAGACCCCTACGAAACACACTGGTCAATCTTAGAATACATATAACCTCATTGAAGATGGAAGGAATGGGGGGGGGGGGGCTTTGTTAGGATTCCTGTGTGCCTGTTTACCAAAATATTGATGAGTTAATAACCTTCTCTAGGTGTGTCTCATTCTTCAAAGAATTTGTTAAAGGGAGTTGTTTTCCCAGGGGAAACTGCCATGCCAGATGCTAATTTCTAATATTATTTTTAAATTGTCCTATCTGCTGCCTTGCCGTCTGTTTAAAATGGGCAATTCAAACCTGATTCAAACCATAGTATTAACTATGCGTTCTGGAAAACAGGGGAACCTTACAAACTCCACCCCCCCCCCTTTCTTCCTCTCCTCCCAACAACCTAGCAAAGTTCTGACTAGCAGGATGGAAGATAGGAAGCTAAGCTGTGGGCGGCTGGTCGTCTCGCACTCCCTGGAGAGGGCGCTCTCATAATCAAGTGTGTGGTGTTGTTTTGGGAAGTAAAAGGAATGGTGATTTCAACTTTTTTTCCTGGCACAAAACATGTCTCTGCCACAACACAATGTCTTAATTCAAGTTCACATTTCAGATCTCTACTCTGAACAGCATGGTCCATGGAGAGACCTACAGGAGCTTCAAGCTATGTATCACCACCCAGCTCAAACTGAATGTTTTTATGAGGAGCGCCCACCTTTACAATGACACCTCTAGACCCTCAGTAAATAACAATTCATTTCCTAACCTTGACTTCACGGCCCAGCCTTTACACCTTCCTTCCCTTTTATTTTTTTTTTCTTCTTTCCAAACAAGTGACAACGAACATGGAAGCTGATTGAAGGGGTCCATTATGTATCAACTTAAAGAAAGGCAAAGTGATTGATGAAGCCAGCAGTCACCTTCAGTGCTGGCTACTGCACCTGTATCCTTTTTGTCAAATGACCTGAAAATCCTGCTGACAGTTCAACATTCAGTACAAGGATATGCAGTATGGGCCTACAGTTCTCGGTATTTTTATTTGCATTGAAGTCTGGAGAGACAGAATTTGAAAGCAAAGGTTAAGTTATCCATTTTGTGAAGCTTTGTGCTTTCCTCCTAAGCAGTCCCTGATATGAAATGGCTCAGGAAGAGCCCGGTGGGACAGAGAACCCTCAGCAGCGGGGAGTGGGAGTGCAGCTTGGACGCTGCTTTACACCTCATTGTTTGCCTGTCATTAGAGTCAACACTTGACTCAGCAGGGCTCCTGAGTCCAGGGTGAAAGGACTATAGGGAATTTTCCTGATGGAAGAAGCTCTTATTGTTCGCATTTTCTCTCTTTGGGATAGCCAATTTAAAAGCACAATTATTAGCCAAAATAGAAAAGTGAAAATGTAGAATCATAAAAGCACTAACACTTCCCCTCAACTACTGACCCACTGTTTCTCAACAGGCTTTGGGGGTCACCAGAGAACCAAGCAACTGCAAAGGCTTGGTTCTAAGAACTTGTGAGGTTCCCTTCTAGGGGTGGAGTCAGTCAGCAGCTCCATTACTCCTAAGGCTGTGGGCAACAGTGGTGCATGGAGAGCCAGCCAAGGCTCTACGGAAGCACACGCTCTGTGTGTGTGTGTGTGGACACAGTACCATTTCCTCTGGGCATTTATTACCTGTTAAAAACCAATCTTTTGGTGAGTGGCAGTTCAGGGTTTTTGAGAGCAAGCTGCAATATTTCTTCAGGTCTGCAGAGTCATAATTAAAGCTGAACTGAGCGGAATTGGAGAGGGAAGGTCAGCAAGGTGCTGTATGAGGGATGAGGCTGAGCTGATGGGCACCAAATGAACAAATTATGATGGGCCCCACTCAATGTGATGAGGTCAAATGCCTGTTTCTACCCACTGACAGTTCAATTTCCCTGAAATGTCTCCCGGTTCTCTATGAGCTAATTATGAATGAAAAGTTATCAACTGCCTACGCCAAAAGGGGCTTAAATACTATTTTGTGGAGTTCTTAATGTCAAAATATTGTTCAAAACAGCATGCTGTACCACTCCACATAAAATTCTTGGGTTAATCTAAATACCAGGGAAACACTATCGATTTTCCTCAGGTTTCCCACGATGTACATGCAGAGTGAATTCTCCAGCACTTATCAACGTAACAACAAATAAAAAGATCATCTCTCAGGTAAACCTGTGCCATTTCTTCCACAAGCAGCAGTAGCTCCTAGTTTTATGTATCACAGATGACACAATCTACACGTAACATTTTCTCCTTTTCCAGGAAGCATCTTACCAGATTATTAGCTTCTGGGCATCAATATTCAGATTTGCTCCAGCATATGATTTACCGCATAGAACCAGCTCAAATGCAATGGACAAAATGTAAGCTTCCAGGACTTATGGCCCACAGTCTGTATTTATGATATTCTTTATACCTTTAAGGCTTAAGCGTAAGTGTGTATAATTTACTTTTGCATTATGTGACAGGTGATAACTATACGACAGAACATAGGACTCAAAAAATTAAAAACAAGTATGTAGCTTGGATTATACTAGCATAAAAACAGCTTAAGACAATAACATATCCTAAGGTCCTACTATGTGCCAACCACTACAGAAGGATTCCATAAAAGAATGTCAAGGATAAAAAGTAACTAATAATTTTCTAGCAGGTTACAGCATATATGAAAACTTAAATTAGTGCCCCAAGGTTAAAGATGTGTCACACAGAAATAAAGTAAAATGATCTAGATAAAATATAAAATTGAGCTTGAGTTTTAAGAAAAATTATAAAAGATACAAATATAATATAACTGAAAATCATGTTATGTGTCAGTTTTCAAGTTAACATTAGATAAACAGGAGTTTTAGGATGGTCGTAATAAGAAAAATGGGTCCAAAATATAAAAAGTACTTGGCAGAGCTGGGCAGGAAGAAAGAACCAATTATAACTCCACAGAGAGCATTGGATGTCAAGAAGAGGGTGGTCCCAGCTACAGAGGGCACGCTGCCACCTGAAAGCATCATATTTAAATACAGCCTCATACATTTTGGCAACTTAGAAATAAGAGACTTCCTGGTCTCAGCCCTTGTTGCCGCTGTGACAGAATGCACTTAGGTGTGCAGTGTCAATTTATACGACTCCTTAAGAAGCGTCATTTCATACATTTGTGTTGAGTGGTCACAGTTCAATTCGCTCATTAGAGGACCCTCTTCTGAAAGTTGATTTCTTTCTAATTCTTTCTGTAATTGCATTGTTCTCATCTTGTATCATAAAGGCAGCTGCTTGCCTATCATTTGTACTTTCCTCGTTAATCCTGACTCACTGAATTAACCTTTAATTACAGCCATTAAAATTGAAATGAGCCTGTTGTCTGGCTGGGGCTGCCCCCTTTCAGTGCAGGTTCTGGTGAAAAATTTTAGGGTCAATGGATATGTCCGATGTTATGTCTGACAGCTGCTGAAGATGTGAGCAAGTAAATGTTACCTTAGAGAAATGTGCTCTCAATTTGAAGGAGCTAGCTGTTGACAGGAAAATAAGCTCACAATCTTATTTTCAGAGTCCCAGTTTCTCATGACATACTTTTAACCAAATTAAGAGGGCACACAAGGAATGTGGAGCATGGGGCACAAAGATGCGCTCAGTGAGATACCTTCGAGCAGCAGCTCACTTTCCACCTCACGGTCTCAAACAGCAGACCTTGAGTAACAAAAGAAGTGTGTCAATAAGCACTATTTTCTTTAAGAGGCTGACATCTACTTGCCAGGTGCATGTCTCTGCATGCACGTGAACATGCCTCAACACACCCATTGAATTCTGCCTGAGGGAGTTGGCTCTCTCCTTTCACCACGTGAGTTCTGGGGACGGAACACAGGCTGTCAGGCTTGGCGGCAAGGACTTTCACCGACTGAGCCACCTGGAAGCCTCTGAGTTCTACTTTCTAGATGTGCACCTGGTGGGGATAACTTACTTAATGATGTCATAACACTGACAGCTGAGCTCTTTAAAGTGACATCAGTGGGAATGAGTCCTATGAAGCGGGAAGATGACAAGGAGTAATTTCATCGACTTAAAACATGTCTGATGAACACCTTTCAGATTGAGCACTGTGTGTGTGTGTGCGCGCGCGCGCACAGAGGCACTGTCCTGTCTTGTAGGGACTCAGACTCCAAGTCTCATCCTATTTTCTATAAATAAAAAAGTCAACCTTCCTTTATCTGATATATATATAATGTATATAGATTTCCAAAAACTTAAGAGCTGAAAAGGAGCTGAGATACAATTATTTCACTTGCATAATTTCACAGATGAGGTTCTTAACTTATTTTAACACTAACGATGGGTTTAAAATTACAAGCTACTGCACCAGATCATAATTCTATCAAATGTCATATGAATTTACATATTAAAAAACTTAGTAGAGAAAATTTCAAATGAACACAGAACAGAGAAACTAATCTAATAAACACTGAGGCCCTCTCACTAAGTTTCACATGTCATGTCCATTTAGCACCAAGAAAGTGTGTGGGCTTACATGCATGAGACCCTGGGTTGGACCCCATCACCTCAACAGAGGGGGAGAAGACAAAGACCATCTGTGTTAGGATCTGGCTAGTCTGTCTAATCCAATATTTTATTCTACTTCTGAGACACTAATAAACAAATTTTGACATAATTTTATCAACAAACTTGGTTTATGTCTTTTTTTATGAAAAAAAGCCCTAAAAAAAAACCCCCAAATACTGTATTTCATACCTAAAACAAAAACCCATTTCCTTAATTTCCTCTTCAAGCACTTACCTTCCTATTTCCTTGGCTATTTCGTACATCCTCGTGGAGCTGCTCTGCTTGAATAGACACAGAAGGACACACACACACTACACATGGCTTTCACTTCATCTCAAGTTTGCATAACAGCAAACTTGCTCAAATTTTCTCTATGTACACTTCTGGAGTGGTTGTTTCTTTGAGCCAGTGTGATATCTGTATTTAGTGCTCCTTTAACATTCTGAGGAGGTATTTATAAATCCAGTAATGTAGAACAGCTGCAAACTTAGAGAAATAACCCTGGTTGATAGGCTTATAAAAGATGTATGTAATTATATTCCTGAATGGTTTGAATAACAGTGTGTCTGATCTATTCCAAGATAAGTGGTTTTTACTTTTCTTAGAAATTAGGGTCATATACTATACTTATCTATTTTTACTTCATGCTCTCTTGTCTCTGGTAATAAATTAATTTTGTAGTGTTAGTTGGGGATGTACCCTACAGCTGAATTCATTTTATCTTCCTTGGAAAGGAAACAAAGTCTTTATGAATATTACCAAAGTATTTCTCAGGTTTCCATGTTCAAAGATTTAACACTATTAAATAAGATTTATTTATTTTTCTTACCATGCTATGTATTTGGGAAACAGAGAGAGTGAAGAGTGGTAACAGAAGTTAATATAAATGACACACAACAAGTATTTAAAATGTGACTGGCCAACGTATAGTTACCTATGATACTAAAAACTAGGAGAGTAAGACCTTTTCACTGCAAATGGCAAAATTCAACAGAAGCAGCCATACCTGAAGGCTTACAGCTGACAGCCACACAAAGTGTTAAGAACAAATTACATTTTGAAGTCCCTCCCATTTCCTACTGTAGTGCATGTAGTATAAAAAGTAAAAGCCAAAATCCTAATCTTAAGAAAGCAGCAGCAGATGAGCAGTGAACCATCTCAGCTCTGAAAATGATGACCTAGAGCCACACAAAGAGAATGACCCAGAAGAGGCGCATGGGCTTTCATTATTCCCAACTCCTCCATCTGTTAACTTTGTAGATGTGTATATCCTCTGTGTTCTGGGTTCACTACTATCTATAATTAGCATCCACTAACTGGGGAGAGCTCTATCGTCACACAAAGTACTACAAGTATTCTTCACACTTAAGACTTAACCTGGTGCCTGTCTGTCTGTCTCTCTCTCCTGTTGGATGGATGCTCAGCGAGCAAAGGCAACCACAGCTGAGCCTGATGACTCAATTACATCCCAAGACCCAGGTGGCTTACTGGCAACTAACCAACTCCCACAAGTTGTCCTCTGACCTTTCTCTATAATAATGCAATTTTTAAAATAAAAGACTTAAATTGGCATGTGTTTGTTTAAGCCAATTACAATACTGCAACTCAAAATCAGTTACCATCATTTCCCCTTTTAAAAGCAGCCTCCTTCTCAGTCTAGAAAAGGAATAGGCAACAATGGAGCCTCTGAGCAAAACAGGGAAAAAACACCAGGCCACAGCATGGGCATGCCTTCAAGTTTAATTTCAAAATTAAATCAGTTCCCACCCAGAAAAGAACTGAATAAAAGAATGAGACAGGACGTGGCTAGGCAATGGAAGCACAAAATACTGTCAAACTTTAATTAAAAAATGTTTTCAATTTAAGCAGACCCAGGCCAGTGATTTTTCATTATTTTTACCACAGTTCCATGACTACTGACATTTTCATCAGAACAAATAAAAGGCTTCCCCCAAATTTAAAATGACAAAAATTATCTTAAAATTTGACTCATAATTTCTTCTCTTCTAAACTCAAAGGAATTTGGTTTTAGCTGGACCTATCTTAGCTTGGAGCTAAGCAGCTTCAATCATGATCATCATTATTATATATAATTATCCCAGAATTCCAAATGCGCTTTAAGAGATTTCAGATGGAGTAAATCCATTTCTTCATCCTCAGATTTTGTTTGCTTTTGCTTTCATAATATTTTTAAGTCAATTGAATGATCTCCATAATAAAGCAGGTCTGATGGAGGCTCTTCTCTGTTCTTACATTAAATTTTTATAAAACCTGGTAAAGACCACACCCCTTAACATGAAGAATGCTGATATCATTAGATGCCATTTTCCTACAGCAAAAAGCCATAAGCCTATTTGGCAGGTAAATTTCTATATTTCTTGCCACAACTAATGGCAAAACTAACTTTCGAAGCTGTTTTGTGTGCGAGTGTGGTGTGGGTTTCCTTGGCCACATCCGCGAGTTCCATGGGGCTTTTCCCACCCTGCACTGTCACTCCCTGGGGAGGAGGGCCGTTAGCCGTACGTCTCTTAGGCGGGCTGTCATCAAACTTAACTCCCTCTTTTCTCAGCCTGGGAAATACATACTGAGCATTTTCCAGGAAATGTGCACACATTCTGGCATGATGCTAGTGTTGCCACTGTTTGCATCACAGTGTCAGAGAAGGATGAAACAAGGGCCCACACAATGCAAACTTGAAGAAAGCAAATGAAGAGAAGGTTGTAAAAATTTAGCCTTCCATTGTATGTTTAAGAGCGAAAGTAGCTCGGACATCTCAACCTTAATCCGTGTTAAAGGTAGAAGATCATGGCAGGGATGTAGGGCTCAGTGAATAGCAATATTGTTTAGAATATGAGAAAAATAACAGCACATAACAGCAATTACAGCTATGGAATTTCCATGAGCAAGACCATACTACAAAGATGAAAAAGCACTTGCTGTTGGGCATATTTTCTTCTTCTTCATATGCCACAGGGAAAACCCAAGTCTTCCCTATTCTGCTCACCACTCAGTCTTGGCCTGAACAAATACCCCAATGAAAAAAACTGGAATAATGGAGTCTTGGCCTCCCTCTCCACCATCAGAAAAGACCAGCTCCTGAGAGGCCACTATGAAATGTTGGGATCATCCCAGTTATAACAGGAACTGTTACATGCAGGCCCCAAAGGGTCTACACCTGCCCACCTATGTCACTGTGATGAGTCATGGGAGGGAGGCACCCAGACAGCTTACATTAAGAGGGAATTCAGGGGGTCTGAAGAGATGGCTCAGAGGTTAAGAACGCTGGCTGTTCTTCCAAAGTTCAATTACCAGCAACCACATGGTGGCTTATAACCATCTACAGTGATCTGGTGCCTTCTTCTGGTGAACAAGCACACATGCTGTATAAATAATGAATAAATAAATCTTGAAGAAAAAAAAATAGAAAAACAAACAAACCAAGGGAATGCAGGACGGAACCTCGCCTTGCCCGAGCAACCACTCTGAACTTCAAGGCACTTCTCTGCAACCGTTAGGGTGTGGGAAGGGCTGCAGATTAAACACACAGCAGCGATTCAACCTTGCCCACATAATGAAGCCTCAGTAAAAACTCTGCAACAGCAAAGTTAGTGAGCTTCCCTGCTCAGCAAGAGTATGGACAGCACCACATCCTGCTGTCACACAGGGTGTGGCATTTGCGACTCTCTCAGAATCCACTTACATGACTAACTTTTTGGATGAAAAAAAAAATCTTAACCTTTCCTGAGTTCTTTACTAAACCTGAGGGTAGTTTGGGGAAAATCTTTAATGTACTTGGCACCAGAGATCTTGGGCCGATGCAGGACTCTGTAGAAGGACCATGCCCAATTTACCTTGATTTCGGCTAACTCCAAAGTAACATACTTTAACAAGTTAGCACACACACCCATCAGCTGTCACTTTTTGTCACTTTTCTTCCACAATACACTATACTTTTATACTTTAACATCCTTTAACAAATTAGCATACACACCCCCATCAGCTCTGTCACTTTTCTTCCACAATACACTATACTTTTATTCTACACTGATCAACTTTCTTCATAAGCCTTAATTCACTATGCCAGGTAAATTCCATAAGGAGACAAGTGATCCATATAAGCCACTTTTTATGGTCACACAGTCAGAGCTGCCCCACTGCACAGTGCTGTTGTGTCAGGTGCCAGGTGGCCTGTGGCAGCTGGAGTGTCTGAAACACTCCTAGCATGCTCTGTCACCTCAGCATGTCACACATACTACCGCTTAATCTGTGCCAGGACAAGGCAAGATTAGAAACAACAAGCTAAGGGATCGTTACTACAATTCCCAGGACGACAAGCAGCACAGTTCCTGGTCCCAGGCCTGGTTACTGAAGCCACCAAGAGGACCATTTCTGTAGTTCTCAGCTCCTTCAGTTTTGCAGCCTTTAGGTGCCTCTGCTAAGGGTATGATTCCTTCACTGCAGCCATCTAGACACCATCTTATTAAGTCTCAGTTCCCAGGCCCCATGTGTGAATTCAATAATCAGATGGAGATATAAGGCTCTAAGCCAGCTGAGAACAGAGGCACAGGCCCATGCAGCAGCTAACACTCATAGAGGAAGGGTGCCTTGGTCATTCACAACACGGGGAGACCAATGAGAGGTTGGCGTTCAGACAGCCTTGAATTATGCTTGCTAGAGTTGGGGGAACGAGGTGTAGCAAACTCCCTGTTCTTAAGTCGGAGAAGTCTACACAGAGATGGCTTGACCTGTGGGTGTTTCTTTCTAGTTCACAGAGTGTGGATGTCTTCTTCAACACACTCTCACACAGGGAAGAAGCATGCTCAGAAGCAAGCTTCATGAAATCCAGAAAACCCCACTTTTCCTAGTGGTGCCTGTGGCTTGTGGTATATTATGGGTTCTAAAACACTGGCCCTAGTCATAGTAAACACAACTAAAAAGATGTGACTCAGGAATGACATGCACCACTCACTGTCCCTCCTATGTTTCCTTAGAAATAGATGTATAAAACTCTCTTTGAAGATTCTGAATATACTGTCTTTTTTTTACAGGTAACACCTACAGAGGCAATTCAAACATTTTAAAGTTAATTGTTACTTTCAGTCTGAATTTTGAGACATAAAAAAAAAAAATCAGACTTCCACAACAAATGTTTAGAATTGGTCTACAGTGATTTTAAGCATGAAAAAACAGAAACCGTGCCTTCCTCCACAGAGATGGCTTCCCATGCTGCTGCTCCCTGTGCTTCCTGGGGACCGTATCTTTTTGTTTCACTCAGTAAATTTTCCTTCTGCTTTCCTTTTGGTTTCTGAGATGGAGTTTTATTATGCTGCCTAGGTGGGTTTGGGTTCTTGGGCACAAGGGAACCTCCTGAGCCATGGGGCCTAGCACCAGGTGCCTGTTTCCTGGTTCTTTCAGCTTGGTGTGTGCATTATCCAACATCAAGTTGGAAGGCGAGGGGTAGGCCATGTGAGCTGACTCTGCATTTAGTAAACACAAAGGCCCAGAACTTCTAAACCCTGCCCCCAAATCTTTGTCAAGTTCTTCCTCTAGCCCTCTAAGTCCTGACATCTTCATATTGGAGTTTATCATCTATCCCCAAATGACCAAGCATACTACCTTCCAGGGATATAAAGCCATATTTTAGGAGTTAACCAAACATTGGTTAAGGTTGTCTTTTTACTTAATTTTCACAAAACACTTGTAGATACCAATGTTGTAAGGCTCAAATTCCAGTTAATACATATAAGTCACAACAATAAAAAAAAAAAGCCTAGAACAGTAGAATCAGGTCCCTGCGTCTTCAACTCTGCACTTCTCACATCACCCAGTCCTCCTGTGTGAGCTTCTGGCTTGTGGGCAGGTGCTAAAGAAACATGAGCACTGTACATCCATTATAGCTGCTGCAATGTGGTAGACTGCCTAAGAATTTTATAACCCACAAAAGGTGTTTCCATAGAAACACAATCTTAACCACCAGGCGACTAAATTAATGAACATCAAAAGTCTGGAAGAAACATAAAAATTGAAATGGATGAGCCATGTTCATGGTGACATTATTGATCAGACAAACTAATATGGCTTCTAAAAGTAACTGTCCATGTGGTATGTATGTGTTCCTGTATGTGCATGCTGAGACAGAAGAGTGACATTGGGTGTCTTCTCCATGAAACTGGAACTGACTGATCCAGCTGTCCTCCTGTGTCTTCCTTTCCAATGCTGGGCTTTGCAGGTATGTGCTACTGTGGCTAGCTTTTATGTGGCTGTTGGGATGCCAACCTAGGTCTTCATACAGGCGACACAAATGCTTCATTGACTGAGCTGTCTTCCTACCCCAGAGGGATAACATTACCTGTTATTTTCATAGTGATATGTGATCCAAAAGTACAAAGCCATCTAAATTGTTGGATCATTCCAACAATTCTAGAAGTATTTAATTTTTGTTCACATTTTTCTTATAGACAAAACCATCTCTTCATTTTCTTCATCCCCACAAGAAGCCAAATATGTAGAAGACTGCTCCATCTGTGTCATCAGGACTTGATTTAAACTCACTTCTTAACAGTAATCTCTTTCCTCCTCACTGTGTGGTCCAGGCCTAAAATTTGAGATCCTCCTTCCTCATCCTCCCATTTAGCCAACATACTCAAGTCTGTAGGAAATGTTTTATTAAAAAACATTTGGTGTGAAAAATTGTTCTTTGGTTTTCTTTTTTTAATTTTTTTTTAAATTTTTTATTAATTACACTTTATTCATTTTGTATCCCCCCCCATAAGTCCCTCCCTCCTCCCCTCCCGATCCCACCCCCCCTCCCCTTTCTGCATGCATGCCACTCCCCAAGTCCACTGATAGGGGAGGTTCTCCTCTCCTTTCTGATCTTAGTCTATCAGTTCTCATCAAAAGTGGCTGCATTGTCCTCTACTGTGGCCTGGTAAGGCTACTCCCCCCTCAGGGGGAAGTTATCAACGAGCAGGCCAATCAGATTATGTCAGAGGCAGTGTTCTTTGGTTTTCTATGCATATGTTTTGATTAATTACAAGAAACAAAATCTATCTGAGACAGAAGAAAACAATCTACTGGAATAAGTTTAAAAAAACAAACAAACAAACCTATGAACAACACAGCCACACATATAAAGAAAAGTTTCACCTATTTATTTTAACAAACCTACTTGAAATCATCCCACCGTGGCTGTTTTTACTGCTTCTTAGGTTTACATATACACAGAATGCTAGAATTAAAAACAAACATTTGACTTCTGTCCTACCATCATCTTTTGAGAGAGGACAAATCAAATGATAGCCTCAGTCTCATTCACCTAACTATTGGTAGTAATCTAGACAGACAGAGAGACAGAAAGACAAGGGCTGTACTGGAAACATCCTAGTCATAGATGCCCTCTCCGTATTTACTTTAAAAAGTACTGTTTTGTACAATATATGTACTTGCAGCTTGATTAAATTAAAATATAAAAAATAAACAAAAATCCCTAATCTCACAGTTCATAAAAATGAACACTATGATAAGTTTATACTATCTTTTATTTTTCCTAGTTTACCATTGTATAATTTTGTAAAAGTGAAATGTATATGTATATGTTACATTTATGGATCTGTTCCTTCTCTTCATACTAGAATATATTTTATTGATTATAAACATTTTCTTAAATTATTTTCCAATTTTATATAACCATTAATTATCCTGTCATTAGACAAACAGGTTTACAACCATGCATATGTATCTCTGCATTTATTATTATTTCCCCAGAAGTGGAAGAGGACTCTGCTTTAGGCAGCCATGATATCGCCTAGAAGGATGCACTTAATGTCATCAGGAGCGAGCTGGTAACAAAATGCCCATCTCACTATCTCCACCTGCAGATCCTGGATTGTGCAGTACTCTGCTACAGCCAGGCAAAATGGCTCTTCAACTTTACATTTAATCATTACTATGACTGCACATTTCCACCCATCCATTATCATCTGTACTTCCTCTTGAATTTATAATCAATTTTTATCATCTGTCTACTTAAAAACTGTTTTACTAGCATATAATATATAGAGAGAAAAGCATGTTTTAAGTGCACAGCTGTTCAATGACTTTTCTCCCTAAGTGGAACACGCCCACCCAGGGGCAGCCAGCACAGGACAGAACATGGGCAGCACCTCAGAGCTTCCTCATGTCCCTTCTGAGCACCACCTCTCTCCACAGAGTAACCTCTGCTCCTACACCTAAGGAGTTTGACTGGCTTTGTGCTCCTGCCTGTTTCTGTGCCAACAGTTTTGTTTTTTTTTTTTTTTTTTTTTTTAAGAATTAGTAAAGGTAGGGACACTTATAATCTCAGTACTTGCAATACTGTGGCAGAACATTATGGGCTATAGAGAGAACTTGTCTCAAAACAAAGAAATAACAAAGATCTCAAAACCAAGAACAAAGGAAACAAAGTAACAAAGTTTAAACTCAATTAAATGAAATTAGTTAATTATAGAAAAGTGTACATATACAGAGAGAGGGAGGAGGGAGGGAGATTAGTAAGTGATCATAAACTGATAGCTCGGTGAATATGATCTCTCTGTGAGCAGATAGGCAGAGTAGCCAATTGTGTGAGGCCACATCCTCGTTTTAAGTGAAGAAAACAACAATCAAATAAAAAAACACAGACCCCAAGTCTGGCAAATATGCTCCCATGTCTTATGTATCCCAAACTGAGAGAAAGAGAGAGAGAGAGAGAGAGAGAGAGAGAGAGAGAGAGAGAGAGAAGGAGAGAGAGACAGAAAGAGAGGAGCTCAAGAATAGTTTATTGAATGATGTAATGTGCCAATCTCTGCTCTAAATGCAATGTCACAATCCAGGAAGACATTGTTGTCATAGGACATTGAAGTACAGAGGTGCTACTTGCCAGGCTGCAGCAAAGTCACACAAGCTAGTGAGTGGCAAAACAAGGACTTGTGTCCTGCACATCTGGTATTTGAGTGTCCTACCTTACTGCCGCCTGAGTTTACTATAGATTTTCACTGTAGATCACCACTTTCTCCTCAGAGGCTAACACAAATGCTCAAAAAACACTTATTATTTGAGTAAATGGAAGACTTTACTACCAATTTTCAAAGCTTTCTCATCTTTTAAAATATACTTTCATATGCATTTTCCTTTAGAAAGAATAACAACCTGAAACCCCAACCACCACTTACTCTTCTTAGCAGCTAAGAGAAAATCGCATTCTATACTTGAACAGGCCACCGCAGCTTACTAGTTTTCACCAGTGCTTTGTGTGAGCTCACCAGGGAACAAATGCAAGTTGCTCTTCTCAGCACAGCCCTGTGGAGCATTACTCCGAAGGGGAATACCTTTGGAATGATATACAAGGCTTTGACATGCTTCTCCTCTTTTAAGGGAAGCAGCTCCATGTTTCCTGGGCTGCTCTGATCAGCAGAGCGTACCCTGCAATTCCCTGTCCAGCTATGTGTGCTCACTGAAAGCTTACTAGTATTGCTCAGCAGAAGGCCAGCCATAGCAACAGGCTGTACATCCTCAGAAGCACACTTGATTCAAAGTGAAAGGTTGGTGGGCAAAACACGCTAACATACAGAAAAATTATTGCAGTTTCAGACATTGAGAGGTTGATGTTTTGTGACGGCAGAATTCTCACCTCATTAAAGTCATAGCCCCAGATAACACAATTTTTTTTTAAAGATACCAGTATATATAGATAAATCTGTGAAGATAACACAATAAGAAATTCAATCCTGGGCTTTTAAAATGAAGATAATAGTGAACTTTTAGTAGCCCTGTGGTGAGAACAGAAGGATTATCGGTTAATACACACAATAATTAAAGTTTATTCTCTGCCTTACTTTGTGCATGCACAGTCTGTGTGTCCAGAGTGAAATTATCTAACAATGCACAGTATATGTCTATGAGTGTGTGTGCACGCACATGAGCACACGCACGCACACGAGCAGTCTATGTTCCCACAATAAAATTACCTCACAATGTACTGTGTGTGTGTGTATGATGATTTGCTTGTTTGAGTTTGTAAGCATCACACTTCATATCCTCATCACTAAGAGGCACATGACTGTCTACACAATACCTCTCTGTGGCAAAGAACCCCTGTATGTTATATAAGACAGCAAAAAAAATGTACACGTTAAATGTAGCTAACAAGTAGAAGCAAGCTGAAAAGATAAAGGGTGGATAAATTTAAAAATAATTACAAAATCAAAAGTCTGTCTGAATCCAACTTCTGTTAGAGGAGGTACTACTGAAGACTAAGAAAAAAATTTTTTTCATAAGAAAGACCATGTCTATCATATGGTCATAAGTGTTACAAGAAAATCACTTACGTTGATGACTGATGAAGGAGTTGACAAGTTTAGACCTTCAAGATCTGCTATCAAGCTCGGAGAAAGGGCTGGTGTAGGAAGAGCAATGGGAGTGGAAACTGGGTTAACTGGAAGAAAAGGCCCAAATAAGTAAGTGTGCATGAAAATTTAATTCCTATTATTAAAAGCAACAATCTACTTTGTTAGTAAATCTAATTAAATTACTTTGATTAATGGAAGTATGACAATTCTATTTAACATCCTGATTTAGTTGCGTTATTACTGAATCACAGCAGTGATTAGTCTGAGCTTTCAAACATAAGGCAAAGCTACAACAAAGCAAGGTATAAATAACTTGAGCAATAGTTTTTGAAAATTTTTATTGCTAACATTTATCACCCAGAACATCACTAAAAGAAAATGGTAAGATACATTTTCCACACTAACATAGGAATAATGTAAAGAGAGATTTTCAGCTGAGTCAGAAGTTTTTTAAGGATGCTTAACTCATTTCTTTAGTTTATTCTCCTCTAACCAATTAGGGTCCAGCTGGATAATTGCCTGATAATTATCCATTGCCGCAAAGCTATGTGCCGAAGCTGGCATGCAGCTGAGAACAGAAACCTAGATCCTGAAAATCTGTTCAAAATAAAAAAAAAAAAAAAATTACGTGACTTGATTACCATTCTTATGATGGTAATCAGCCTGCCTACAAAGACACTGCAGTCTCCACCACTGGTTTATGTAGCCAAACCCTGACACAGTTTGTGCCTTGAATGTTTTAGTTTCTATTAACCATGAATACTTTGCCTTACTGGCTTTTAGTCTTTAGTACTGTCTCAACTGTTGAATCGAAAAGAAAACTAGAATGCAGAAAAGTTTTAGCTTCTAACAAACCCTCTCTCCACAGTAAAGCTGTAAAGTAATGATGGAAACCTTTACTTAATTTGATGCCACTTTTCAGATTTCTTACAATATCCTGGGAATTAGGAAGAAAAGTATTAATTCATAAAATTAATAATGAAATGTCTCTTTTTCAAGATAAGGTCTTTGTCAAGTTATTTGAGGGAAAAAGATAAACACCCCTAAAAAAATAAAGAAACACTATAGTTTGGAAGTGATAATGCCAAGAAAGAAAACCTTTCAAGGAAATCTTAAACAATGTACACACATACAACAAAAAAGCAGAGGCAGGCCTGGGTGTCGGTGTGACTCCAGTCCTTGGCTTTCCCACTGCCCTTACACGCAGCATGGCTGACGTACTGTTGATACACACCTAGACTTGGTGTGTTGGGGGGTGCCCACATGGTGGTCAGAGGCAGGATCTCTTCTGTTTGCTGCCATGTACCCCAGGCTTGCTGGCATACAAGCCGCCATGCATTCTCCTGTTTCCCTCCTAATCTGCTGGAGTGCTGGGACTGCAGGTATGTGCTAACACGCCCAGGTTTCTGTGTTTCTGGGCCTCAAACATCGATCTTCATGCACGGAAAGCGCTTTACCCACTGAGCCATCAGTGGGTAAACCTGTATTTTTAAGACTTTCAACAAAACACTTTTCTTTGCTATAGTAAGTATAACATAGCAGTTACACAATTACTCTTGTGATTAAAATTCTGGTTCAAAATTGAATGCAGCAGTAGTACACAAGGCCAAGTCTGTGGCTACTCTGCATGTCCAGTGTGACTAGCTGCCTCACTGGCTACTGCCATCAACCCTTAAAAACACTTGCCATTTATGCATGAGGTGCATGCATAAATACTTTCACATGTCACCACCATTCACTCAGTCCCCAGGATAGTATTTGTTTAGTTTTGTAGACCCAGCAACTAAAGCACAGGTGACGTTTCTGTTAGTTATCAGTGTGAGTGTGTCTAGAGTCAATTAAGGGACATAGTGTTGAGTGTGCCTCCGAGGGACTTTCTGGATGAGTCCAACCACAGTGGGAAGACCCACCCAAAGTGTGGTAGCATCTTCTGGTGACAGGCTAGGTAAAAAGATTTGCAGAAGAAAAACTTTCGCTTCTTGCCTGCTTGCTTTCCCATTGTGCTGGCAAGTTCCTCTTCCCTGCTGGCATCTGGCTGCTGAGGCTTCTGTTGCCATCGCCACCATTCCTCACTGATATTAGAGTTCAGCTTCTTCAGCCTTCTAAGGAGAACCGAAGACCAGTGACTCTAGGAATCCTCTAGACCCTCGGCCTTCAGTCAAAGACTGGAACTGCCAAGGCACACGTCCTTATGGACTGAGCAGCTGACAGGCT
This sequence comes from Psammomys obesus, assembly GCF_907164565.1. Classification (NCBI taxonomy): domain Eukaryota; kingdom Metazoa; phylum Chordata; class Mammalia; order Rodentia; family Muridae; genus Psammomys; species Psammomys obesus. The sequence goes on along the minus strand of NW_026596463.1, from coordinate 917,580 downwards.
CCCGTGTGAAGGCAGCCACTGTGGGACTACCTAGACCACACCATGTAAGACAGGCTAATAATAAGCCCTTTCAATGTGCATTCATTCTATTGGTTCTGTTCCTGGAGAGAACACTCCTTAATATAGAAGCCCACAAAGCAACCAATGTAACACAGATAAGAAAAAGAACTGAGATTGAAACTGTCTGCTGTCCAGGTATTGTGATACATGACTTTAATAACTACAGCACTCCAGAAGGACAGTCAGAGAGAGCTCTGTGAGTCTGAGAGCAACCTGGTCTAAACAGTCATTTCCAGGTCAACCAGGGCTCCACAAGTGAGACAGTCTCAACATGGAAAGCAAACCCTCACACTCCATCTTGTCCTCTTAGCCACCTTGCTGTACTGACTTAGCCACACACCACCCAATAGTGTGATGCTGGAGACCACACAGCTTATGAAGCTGTTATCCTGAAAGGCTTCTCAGCTAGC
>NW_026596463.1:863288-917100 GCF_907164565.1 Psammomys obesus | reverse complement strand
ACACACACACACACACACACACACACACACACACACACACACACACACAGGCAGAAAGAATATTGCTTTCTCAAAGTCCAACAACAGGCTACAGGTCACACATTATTCTGGCATGGATATTTTCTCCTGACACACACAGAGTCAAGTAACTTCATAGTCTAAAGGACCTGGCAAAAACTGAACAACCTTCTTCTTTACCATTTTAAGAATGAATGAGACAGAGAAATTAACCTATGAAGCTAGTAAAAGGTCTGCTGGGCTCACGCCTGTGCTTATGGCAGTGCCCTCAACCACTGCATCAGCTGGGTTTATTCAAACTGCAGAATTGTTTTGTGACTCAGCCAGTCTATTGCTGGAACTTCCTGGAGGCTTCTGGAGGGGCTCTTACTCTTCTCCATGCCCCTATTCAGCCCAGCTTAGCGACCCCTCCCAAGTGTGCTCTCCCACATCCCATGGCTTTGATAACACAGGCTGAAGGGATGTACTGATAGTGCTGGGAGACTGAGTAGAGGCCACAACCCTAAGAGTACACTGGTGTGTCTCTCATTTCAAAAATTCATTCCTGGCATTCTCAATGCAGCTGTCAGGTCTGAACATGACCTGTTCCCAGAGGTCAAGTGTTGGAGGTGTGGTCCCCAGTGATAATGCACCTTTGAGAGATGCTGCACGTTTCTTTAGGTGATGAGTCCTTAGCTATAGGAGCTGGTATGATGCTTCACTTTCACCTCAAGGCCCAAGGTAAGGTGGGCTGAATCCATGAGCCAAAATATTCAGCCCATGCTGTGGTATCTGCACTCCTGTGGAGAGCACATGCTCCACAGCACAGTGTTGTCACTCTGACCCTTAGTGGTACCAGATGCTACAAAACTTTAAAATCTTTTGCTAGTATAAATAAAATAAAATGATCCAGATTTGCTTCTAAGTTCAAAAAGCATCATGTTAGTTGTAAAAGCAATGGCTTTTGTATGGCACTCTCAAATATGCATATGATGAGTTCTATCATATTGCCCTCATTTACCCACTCCCTGTCCCTTCTCTTTTCTCCTGTAGTCTTCTATCTGCTTTCATGATCTCTTCAAGCCCAGATGCCACATGGGACAAAATGGCAATGCTTCTCTTTTATTCTACCTTACTTAACGTGACTTCTAGTTCCATCAATGCAGCATATATACTCCCTCTACTTCAACTAACTGCAGCAACACCTGATGATACCAAACCTTATTATCAGTGCTAATACGGTCAAATATGTTCAATTTCTCTAAAGGAAGAATTTCTATATTAAACACTTTTCTTTTTTTCTATTAAGAATTTGCTATGGCTATCACAATAGATAACATAAATAGAAATAGAATGGATCTATGACAAATCTAACACCAAACCAACTCACCCTCCACATCAGAAAAGTACACTGAAAATGAGACCCTTTAATATTTAAGAACATATACTTAATTGCTTTCCTAGTAGAGTCTACCTAGCAACAACCTTCACAGCACTACCCAGTGCCCACCACGCTTAATGACTTAAGAGTTGTGACTATGTATACTTTGGTGAGTAAAGTTGTAGGTGTCTGAATACTTAGAAGCAAATTTCTTGAATGAAGACTTTTTGATGTTAAAGCACTGAAGGAAGTGCCAAGGTGGCCAGACAAGGCTTCATAAGCTGCTGTGGCAAATAGAAGATGGTGCTGTCTTTCTTCTATTACTCTCCTAGTTCCCTCCTGTTTCCTTAGTTACCTGAGTCAGTCCCCACAGCTAGGACCTCAGGTTGTGGATGCCGTGAGGCAGAATCATTATTTGGTAATGCAAGGACAAATTACCAAAGCAGAACACATCTGGTGCTCTATTCACATGACACAGAACTGAAAGGCTGAACCAATGAAAGGCACTGATACCACTGGCTGCAAAATTCCCACCTTTGAAATCTTTTACATCTTTTAAATCTTTAAATCTATCTAAAAATTAGGAAACCTGCATGAGAAGTATGTTGGAGGTTAGTCTGATGCATGTTATTGGCCTCAAGATCTGGTTCCGTTTATCCTTGCTTTGTAAACCTGCCCAAGACATACCTGACTGGTTGGTTAAACGGCCTATATCTGGGCAGGGCAGAATGGGGTAGGTACAGCTAAGGTTCCTGGGCTTTCGGGTTCAAGAGAGAATCATGGAAAACAGATGGACAGAAAGAGAAGAATGAGGATGCCACGGGTTAGCATGGAGAAGAAACCATGTGGGATAAAAGAAAGGACTCCAATAATGGTGTGGAAAGGCCAGATGAAGAATAAAAGCCAGTACCGTGGGATTATATACAGAAGGGAGACCAGATGAGGATTAAGGCAGATGGCATTGGGTGGGGACTGGGAGATGGATGGTGACGATATTGAGACAGTGTAAAGAAACTATCTGCCCAGCCCAAGGTAAATAAGGCAATTATAAATCTAACAGGTATCTATGTCTTATTACTTGTGATAGTGGGTTAAATAATACCACTGTGATAATCTTATGTCTAATAATAAACATATATAACCCAACACAAACCATTTTATTTACTACAACAGAAGGACTATAAAAATACAGAACACTCAAACACAGAACAAAAAGAAGTTCCAGTGGGCTGGAGGGATGGCTCAGTGGTTAAGAACACTGGCTAATCTTCCAAATGACACAGGTTCAATTCCCAGCACCCATGTGGCAGCTTGTCTGTAACTCCAGTTCTAGGTGATCTGACACATAAAATAAGTTAATAAATTATTAAAAAAAAAAAAAAAAAAAAAGACTAAGTTGTTCCAGTACTTACAATCATCTAGATCCAGAAGGAAAACATCTTTGGAGGGAGGATGTCTTTCTTGCTGGGGTTTTCTTTCTTTTGCCTGCAAAATATCAAAACCTCACTTCAGGTCCTGTCTAAAGGAAACCATGAAGTATTCTTATCACTGCAATACTAGCATGTTTTTCATTCTTTGTCTTAGAAACAGAAACACAATTTAAACTTCTATATAGTGATAGGAATGCTTTCCCTTTCCCAAGTCAAGTTTCTGTTAGCATACCATATATCTTCCTCATCATACAAACTGTTATGTTAAAATACTTCATGCTTAAAAGAATATAAAAGAGCTTTAGAAGAAAATTCAAATGAGAAAAACACTAGATGTTGATCTCTGGCTTCTACACAAATAAGTAGGTGAGTGTACACATATACACACATGCAACCACACACAGGAACACATACTCATCCCTGCCCCCTAGCACATGAATAAGAACAGCTGAATAGCACAGCAAGCAAAGAAAGAAACAGAAACAGAATATTAAATGGACACATCTGTATCAATGCCACTTAATCTGACTTTTTCTTTTTGATAAATTTTCAATTTCAAAATAAAAAATTTTACTTTTGTTTATTTGTTCATTCTTTCATTCAATAGATACATACAGAATTTTAAATATGTGTCAGATTCTGTGCTCAGCAATGGAAATAATTACGTAGCTAAAGTTCCCACTTTCAAATAACAGGATTTACCAACAGAATTTTGAGCTTATTGTAAGCAAAAATTATGCCACTGAAGCAAAGGGTCCACTCTTCTCCTGGTGCACTTCAAACAGTGTGGGTGCAACCACACCCACAAAAAGCCTCTGGGAAATAATGTTTTCATATGTCTAACATTCTGCTTATATTCTCCTGCATGCCAACACTCAGAGAGTTGTTCAAGGGTTAGAAAAGAATGCACGATAAAACCAAAAAGATTGTAACTGAAAGAAAAATGCGCATTGTTTTCTTTCCTCCCACCGCTGAAAGCTCAAAGCCTTCTAGGTATGTTTTAACTCCATACTTCTTTAACCACCAAGCAGCACCTGCCCCGTCTAAGCTCTGCATGTGAGAAACAACATCTAGCCTGCAGGAAAACAAACGGAAGAGATGTCAGTTCTGAGACTGAAATTTAAGTTACAAGTTAATGAAAGCCAATTCAGAATACAAACGTCATTCCAACTAGACTTTCATTCCTCCAAATAAAAACATAACCAAAAGGTTATGAGTCTATGGCTCATCAAAATGCTGCTAAATGGGTGTAGCTTCCCAGCAGCTGCAATAACAAAACTGTCTAATAATTTATTGAACTATAAGCTCACCACCTGAAAAATTAGTAACCTATTCACTGCCAGATAAAATTAGAGCTGAAGGCAAACCTACACCCTATTTTTTACTTCAAAGCCAAGAATGTGTGGCAGTGTCTATCAGGCACAAACCAGGTCCACACAACACAGAGGAGAGCTACATGTGAATCAGCTGTGGTCTCTCATCAGAAGCCTAGAAGAGAAGGAAGTGGACCCTAAAAAGGAAAAAAATCCCATTGACTTTTTAAGGAGCGCAAATAAGCAGTGACTGAAATACAACATTAGCAATAGATGACGGTCATTTCCACCAAATTGGAAAAGCCTTGCATTCCGAATCACGGCTATAAAACGCTGCATGATATGCCAGCACGCTTCTCCTACATTATATTTCATTTTTCATTTTAAGAAATCCATAGTAAGTTCACAACATTTTCATACTTAAAGGATCTACTATAAAAATAAAAATCTGAATTCTAAACAAAGAAGTTAAGAGCCCCATTCCATCAAACATTTCTCCATTTGCAATTCATCTTGGTAATAGAGACAGAACCTGGGCAAATGCATATAGGACTTGAGGCAGGAGATTCTTCTTGCTCAATGCATAATTCATGTACTCGGCCTGCAAAGTGTGTAAAATGAGGATTTCACACCGCGGCATGAGCCACGGAGCTGCGGAGAAAAGGCAGATGAAATCATATTTTACTGTGAATTTTATTTCTTACCCTCCCAATATTTATAAAAACCACCATTGACAAAGCAAACACACTGACAGATCACCCACTGTTTCCATTGTGTTAGTACTTGAAAGGAGATCAAGCAGAAAGATAGACAATTTGTTTTTGTATATTTTTTTAAATAGAGAATTAGGTTTTTAACAGCTGAGTAACTGTATTTGACTTTTATAAGGACAACAGTTACTGATCTTAAGATCTTGCTGCAAAGCATATCTACTTATCAACCCACTGCCTCCAAATCTCCATCTTGTCCCTATGATATTCATTACACCAACACAGGAACATTTTCAAAATGAAATACAAAATTACAGGGTTAAGAAACTAAATTCTAGTTAATGTATTTCACTTCAAAAAATAAATAAAGGATCTTAAGTTCTAAACACAAGCAAAAATATGTAACAATCTGTGATATTTTTTCATGCATCATGAATATCCATTTGCATACTGATTACAGAAAAGTGTGATAAGCACCAGACATGCTTCTATTGTACAAAGGCTGGAATGCAAAACTATATAACAGGACCGACCCTATGAAAAGCTTCTCCATCCCCTACTGTTCTTAAAATCTAGATCAGATTAGTATTAATGAGCAGTACAAGGGACCTGGCCACCTTCCCCATCAGAGAAACTCCTGCCTCAGCAGCAACGACTGACTGTGGTCTCCCTTTGCTTTAAAGATCTCAAAACTGAAATCAAACATTTCTTTCTTGAAGAATTTAAAATGTGAACTAAACTGAGAAAGACAAAACACTGAAAGAGACAAAGCTTCGAATTTTTAGATTAAAGACCAACATTCCTCAATAGTCACAGAAGTTAAAGATTTCAACAGCTGGACAAGCCTGTGAGCAGACAGACTTGATCTGAAGGCAGCCTGCACATCGTTTCTTTGGACCTTTTGCAGGATTCACTTCATACCAAGTAGTAAAACTGCGTTGTCACAGGTCAGTTATCTGTATCACTAGGCCTTTATTTATGTTAAGGAAATCTTAACATTTGCAGACAGTGACTGATTCTGAGACCACTAGGGAGATTATAAATTTCATAGTACCCACCACAGAGGAACAGCAAAGTTCTAAGGTACAGAAACCCTGAGATAATTATGGACTTTTCACACACTGTTAGAAATACACAGATTTCCATAGATAGGTCACACATTAATCTCATGATCCAGACATAAAGATATATTTTTAACATTTATTAAGTGGTAAGTACAAGAATACTAAATACTTCATACTTATTTAACACTGATAGGCTGTTCCACCTTAAGTATGGTGTATGTAATGAAAACATTGTTAACAGAGCTGGAGTGATTTGTCAGTGGTCAATGCTTGCTATTCGAGCACGGAACCTGAATTCAGGTCCCTACCACCCACACCCAGAGCCAGGCACAGGACTTGACTGTAATGCTAGCACCTATGATGCCAACACAGGCAAGATCCCCAGTGGTCACTGGCCAACTAGTCGAACCAAATCTGGGAAGTCCAGGTTCAACGACAAATCTTGCTCAAAAAATAAGGTGGGAAGTGATTGAGGAAGGCACCTGATACCAACCTCAGTCCTCTACACTCATGTACATACACATACATTGCACTCATGTTAGTACCTACACTCAGCACCATACAATACCCCAGACAAAACAGTGTTAACGTGTATAGAACAGATGCATTCACATCACATTATAACCATGATTTCAAAAGACCACTTTCCTCATTATCTCTCTCTGTAGGAGCTGGTACACATAGCACAGAGATCACAGGACAGCACAGCTAATGTATGAACAGCAGAATATTACCCCACTGCCACAACCTTAGGATGAAGGAGCATCCCAACATGCTGCTACAGGAATACTGAACCCTAGGTTCAATGAAGGAAAAACAAAGTTTGCTTAAGTATAAAATGCTTACCATCTGCTAAACACATCTTTTTGTCTGTTTGTTTTTTGTTTTTGAGATAGCATTTCTCTGTGTGGTCTTGGACTCACTTTGTAGACCAGGCTGGCCTGGAACTCAAAGATCCACCTGCCTCTGCCTCCCTAAGTGTTGGGAATATAGGTGTGCACCACTGCACCCGGCTGCTAAACACATCTTAATGTGCATATTATAAGTTGTTTATGTTACAAAAAAAATCTAAGACATGGATACAAATGAAAATTATTTCCACATATGTCTGTGTTGCTAAGTTTTCTCTCTACTCTTCCATATAAAAATATTTTCCCTTACATCGTATAAAGCATGTAAAAGTGCTTACAATATGGAACTATTGAGAGGGATTTTGAGGTGCTGCACATGGTTCAGTGATTAAGAGCACTGGCTACTCTTGCAGAGGACATACGTTCAGTTCCTAGTGCCCACAGTGGCTCACAAGTATCTGCTACTGTGGTTCCTACTCCCTCTTCTGGCCACTGTGGGCATGCATGCTTACACGTGCAGGCTAACAAATATACACACAAAATAAAAATTAGATAAATCTAAAAAAATGTTTTTGGTATAGGTATTACTTGGAAAAAAATAATTATTTTATAGCAGGGCATGGTGGCACATGCCTTTAATCCCAGCACTCAAGGAGGCAGACACAGGCAAACTGCTGTGAGTTTGAGGCCAGGCTAGTCTACAAAACAGGACCAAAACAACCAAGGCTACACAGAGAAACCCTGCCTCAAAACACACACACACACACACACACACACACACACACACACACAGAAAAAAATTTATTTCATAAAAAGGCCAATACTCAAAACATTTTTGGACACATTTTCAGAATAGAACACCTGTACATAAACGTACACTTGTCCATAAAATAATTAAATCTGAAGGAAGATCATGTTCTATGGCCATTACTGATCACAAGACAGTATTAAGCGATGAACCCTGAAGGAATATAGATATCCAGGAGTGAATCTCTCCCAACAGTACCATCTCAGTTCCTTGCAGTCACCATCCTTGAGGAGAAGTGAAGGCTGCAGTCTAATAGGCCTCTGCCTCCTCACCTTCTGTTTTCTTTATTGAGAGAAATATGCAAAGATGAACAAAGAAAGGCTCAGAAACAGCCAAGCACACAGTTTCACAAGAAAAGCCTGAGTATTAGGCCCAAAAACGAATAGATTAAAATGAGAGGATGGATTTACATATGGTAGCTAAGGAGTTTACTGAACTCAAATGGCAGCAAGCATCACTTGATCCAGCCACTGTGCTGAAGGCAGGGGTTGGAAAAACCTTAGTCCAAGGATGACTATGACAAAGGTATACTGAAGCTGAAGAAGAATGAATCTAGACAGCGACAGGAGGAAAGGAAAAACAGATATGAAAAACTGGAGGCAAAATCTGGGAGTCTTGGTAACTATCTACACAGAGTAGAAGGAGTCACAGGAAAGCACAGAACCAGGGTAGACAGCTAGTGTGCAGTGTCAGATAAGTGCTAGGCTAAAGATCCAACAGCCCCTCATAGGCCTAAGCATCTGGTTTAAATCTGGGGAAAAGATGTGAAAATAGAGTGATAGAGAGGCATTAGTGCTATGTGTTAGTGCACTAGTGGACTATAGAAGCAAAGGAGGTTTCATGGCAGGAAACACACAGGATCCTGATGGCGCCTGCAGAGCAGTATCTGCAGCTATGACATTACTAAGAAGTAGCTGAGTTAAAATGTAGGAGATGGAGGGAATGAAAATTATTCTTTTGACTCTCACTCTGCTCCACTTCCAGCTCCCCTTTAAACCACTTGAGGGTCTGGACGGCCAAAGAGAAACTAGCAGATAAAGACTAACGGTAGATGCTGACTCACAAAGCAGGTCCAAGGAGGCACAGCTTGATCTTGGCTATATGGGTAGAGAGTACCTACCAAAGCTAAAACTTACAGAAAAGGTGGGTAGCTGGAGATTGTGAGCTCAGAAGACAGAGCGCTATGTGACTCACAGTTGTCACAACTGAAAAAAGACTTAAAATTTCAGTATTATTTAAAAAGAGTAGAAAACCACAGGAGACAAGACCCACAGGGAGTCCAGGGTTCTTTCAGTACAGGTCCTAGCTAAACAGGATGAAAACCGCAGTGAGATGAGGGAGCAAGTTCTAGGGCAGCCAGGGCTATCTCAAGATATCTGAGATAAAAAAATAGAAAAAAGATATTTGAGATATCTCAAGATATTTGGTTATTTGAAAAATCTAGTCTGTCTCAAAAAACCAAAACCAAACCAACCAAACAACGACAAAAAACCCCCAACAGCACTTCACGCTGCTTTTGTGTATTTGTTTCCCATAAGACATAACGCGACAAAGGTGGCACTGGGGTCTGCTTTATAGACGGAGACTAGAGCATAAGGTGCTACCTGACAACAGGAACACCATGCTAGCCTCATGAACCACCACAAAATTTCAAAGTTTGAAAGCCATATACTCAAGCTATCTCCAAGGTCTCATGTTCATACTCAATGTGCCCCCAAATGCATTGTCCAGATGAAAGAAAAATAGTAAGATGCAAGCTGCAGATTGAAGACACGAATTTTCAGTGCCAACACTCTGCCAGCTAAATGAAGGCAAAGGGGCCACCATCTGGCTTCATTACTCATAATTTGAGCAAAAGCCACAGCATTTCATAGAAGGGAAAATTTTCACAACTATAAAGTCACCTATTATTAAAATTTTGGTGTACTTATGATCACACGGTACTCTTCAAGACATTCAGAATAAAACGAAGATAAAAATATGGTAGCTGAAATGCAGGGATTATCTGGTTCAATTGTAAAATTAAAGCAGAAGTTAATAAATAAACACAAATGCTAGCCTTTCCACCTAACTCAGGGAGAAAATGGCACTCTAGGATAGTGTGTGACCTGAGGAACTCATAGGCATAAAACAATGTACAGCTTGAATTTCTCACTCAAGAAGCTTGGCTTGGGACCCTGCTCTTAACATCAATTATCAAGAAATGTGAGCTCCTCATTGAAGTCCCCAGTGAGAAGGGAACAAAGGGGATGCTAACTTTGGGGTGCCTCTGTGGGTGCTAGCACAGCATAGGCAGTGGATTCTATGATTTTTAACTTTACAAAACTGTAAGAAATAACTGACTTTAATTATACATCACTTATAAAACACTGATTCCTACCCGCCCTGGGTTGTGCTTCCTGTCACCATCCAAAGCTCTTTATTTAAAATAATCTGTTAAGCTTTTTAAAGTAAAAAATGAGGACATGTGAAATTCTCCGTATGTTTTGATGAGTCCACATTAACAACTCAAAATCTCTACAAGTTTATATGAATTTCTGAAAGACAGAAATCTTAAATTTTGTTATATAAGAATTCAATTTTAACGTAAGTTTTACCATTTGCAAGAGTATTTCAAATGTGACAAGATAAACACTAGCAGCATTTTAAATATACTTATTCTTAACAGTGAATCCAGATGTGGGGGGCCTATTTGAATGACTTTATTTTCATTTCTGGCTACTGAGATAACATACTAAGGAAATTCAAATTCACAGAATTAAAAAGTGAATTTCTTAAAATACTGGATTAGGAAGAAACAGAATTCAGTGACTGGCAACTTCTGACAGTCACTATTCTAGACTTGGGGGGAGAGGTGAGCATACTAACCCTGTTTATTGGTGTGATCACTTACATGAAAGCTGTGACAATCTGAGATCACAAAGACAAGCCTTGTCAGAGCTCAACTTCGTATCACACCTTTATTTACAATGTGAGCTTTCATACTAACCAGATAAAACATTCAATGTGCAATTTACACATGTGCAATTCAAATACATGATTCCTGAATGCTTGCTTAAAAGAAGTAAATGTAACTAGCTAAATAACATGTAACTTAAAACGTTGAAAACATTTTGTACCTTTTATGTATCACATATTCACCGCTAAATATTTTTTTAAACGCATGCCAAAATCAGGATCTTAATGTCTCTACATTTGTAGTCCTGTGCTCAGTGCTATCTATTTCTGATGCTTCTATTCACATTCCTTTCAGCAAAAGTAAACTCTGTCTTGGCCTACCTGAAAATCTCAGGAGCAGGAGTGGGTACAGAGCTGGGTTATCAGGAAGATCATTGGGGAGCAAAACCACAGGGGGGTGAGGATAATGTATCCATCAGAGTTGTAGTGACACTCTTGAAGGCACTGTCCTTACCTTCTTCCTAACAAAAATTCAATCTGCCAAAGTGTTGCTTCTTTTATGTTTGGTTTTGGTTTTTTGAGACAGGGTTCCTTTTTGTAGCCCTGGAACTCTTTGTAGATCAGACTGGCCTCGAAACCAGAGATCCACCTGCCTCTGCCTCCTGAGTCAGACAAAAAGGTGCGTGCACCACCACTGCCGATCAAAAGTATTTCTTGTTAAGTGGCAAGAATTACATGATGTACGGCCATCAGTCAAAGAACAGGCCTGGTCTCACCTTAGCCAGTTTTCTAGGTGCAGGGTCACTGTCGGACCCTGACTCTGACTCTGAAGAACATTCTTCAATAGAACTGGATTCCTCACTGGATGATTCAGAAGCTTTGGATTTTTCATTTTTCTTCTCCCCATCTTCTGAATCACTATGAATAAAGACAAATTTTGAAATATAAACCGCAAATCCCTTATGTATACAAATATAAATGATTTTATAAAACATAATGAAGAAGGCTTAAACTTCTAAAATGTGAAATTAAGTAAGAGCTACTGAGGTGGGTCCATGGGTGGAGGTCCCTGCTGACAAGCCTGACACCCTGAGTCAGATCTTCAGGGCCTGCACAGAAGGACAGACTGGGATCCTACAGGTGGTCCCCTGATCTCCACGCAGCGCACGGGGAAGATGTGCTCACACACAAGTAAATTCGATGTCATGAACGCTAAGGGTGATGCTGCCTGCAACCAAGTAAGGTGGCCCGAATGCTAGTGCAGAATCATGGAGCAACACTAACTGACAGTCAACAACAACACAGAAAAATACTACGAGACGGCCAGTTGGTTTTCTAGAAATTAAGAGCTAACATTAAGAAATTCTCAGAACTTAGGCTGATTTTTAAGATGATATCTCAAAATATTGCTTACTGATAATTTTAAGAGTTCATACAATGCTGGACAGTGGTGGTGACATACACCCTTAATCCCAGCACTTGGTAGGCAGAGGCAGGTGGATCTCCATGAGTTCAAGGCCAGCCTGGTCTACTGAGACAGTTCCAGGACAGCCAGGGCTACAAAGAAAAACCCTGTCTCAAAAAAAAACAAAAACAAACAAACAAATATTTACACATCTACTTCTGTCAACAGACCTGCTTTGGTAGATTTTGTTTCTTTCTTAAAAAGATCAATTAGACAAGCACACAAATGTGATCTTAAATATATTATACAAGAAAATGTTAAATTAGCCAAGAGAAAATTCCTATTTGTTTATTTAGAGATAGGGTTTTGCTTTGTTGCTATGTAGCCCAGGATAGCCTCACACTCCTAAATGCTGAGAAGGTACATGCCAAGTCACACTCTCACAGGATTCCTTTAATATGCCATTTCACTAAAAGTGCTATTCCCTTAGTCAACTAGTATTTATTACTAACTTGTTAGGCCCATGCTAGGTACTAAAGATAGTGGTGGTGAGACACGGATGACGTGTGTGTCAGCTTACAGTGTCTGTGGGGGACTGGCGCATACAGAGAAATACAACGGCAGTGACAAGACACGGAAGCAAGAAGGTGCAAAGTACAGAGGTTTTGTAAGAACACTCAAAGGGGCACGCACACTAGATAACCAAGATTAGGAATCTTCTTTAGCAAAGGATATAACTTGAGAGCAGAAGCAAGGTAACTGGGCAAGTTAGAAATATTCCCCAAAGAGAACAAAGAGAGTGAAGAGAGACAAACTAAGTGCCACGAGGTGCTGAGACTTCCCCCAAAACGCAAAGTCCAGTTCCTTTCACTGTGTGTGCATGAATGCATGCACATGTGCCGGCTCTTTTCAAAACCCACGTTGGGGACTAGACAGCCAGCTCTGCAGTTAAGAGAGCTTGGAGCTCTTAAAAAAGACCTTGAGTTCAGTTGTAAGCATCCCCATGGCAGCTTACAACTACCCAGAATTCCAGTTCCAGGGAATCCAAGACCTTGTCCTAACTTCCCCGGGCTCCTATGTGATATGGTGCACACACACCCAAACACGCAATCAACCAGTCAATCAACCTAAGGTTTATGGTTTTGGTTTGAATAATCTACCTTGGGCCAGGCCGTGCTGGGTACTTCATTCCAGTGATCTGCTGTAGACACTCACTTCCTGGGTACATTAACACCCTTACGGTAAGGAAACCAACATTTGAGGTTAAGTACCTTTAAGGACACACTGGCGGGAGAGGAAATCATGAACTCTGAATTCAAATACTTTGAATTCACATCTGTCTCCTTCTGAGGACCAACTTCCCCTGTAATATACTATTGTGTCTATCATGAAGATACTTCGGGATGTAAAATTCAAATTTAGTAACAAACACTTGTCACTACTAAAAAGTAGTTTCTGAAGATACTTAAAGATTATCAAGAACTTTAAATGTGCTGGCAAACAAACAAATTCTAAGAGACAGGCTGAGAAACACAGGAGGCGGCGGAGTGGTGAGGAAAGAAGAATCAATAATTCTCAGAATTGATTTTTGTAGAGGAAATATGATTGCTGTTTATTAAAAAATGGAGCAATGGCAACATCTCAGAGCACATGTAATTATATCTGAAGATGGAAAATATGTTGTTTTCTCTCCTACAAAATAATAGCAATATATATTATTCCCAATGCACTGTTGAGAACAAGTACCTGCAAATAAAATGGCTTAGAATATTTCTGTGGTTCACTTTGGTGTAACAGTTACTTTAAATTCAAACATAAATAAAAATTTAACAAAAACATTTCTGAAGAAAAAAATATGAAACTAACATGTGATTAAAAGTATATTCTATGATGACATCTGCCATCTGAGGAAACACTGCTGTGCTGATGACCATGTTCCTTTTCTTGAAACACTTTCCCAACCCGACCATCACAGCTAGCCTGAAGTCAAAAGCAAGCACAGCGCCTGCGGTCACAGGTGATTACAAGCCAAGGCACTCCACTCCCCGCAGCAAGGGAGCTCTTCTAAGGCGACATCACTCCTGGCACTGCAGAGAGGGTTTTAAAGGTAAAAGTGTTATTTTATTACGCATCACTCAATTCTGATGGTAATTATTGTTTACCTTACTGCTTAGAGTTTCAGATGTTAACCTAATGAGAGGAATTTACTGGTAACTAGGTTTTTAACTTTGCAATGATGAAAAGCCTGTATTAATTTAACCTACAGATTTCATTTGTTCTGAACAGGAAAAACAATATAAATCACTTTTAAAATCATTAAATCCTGACTTAAATTAATAAAGTCATAATTAGGGCATTATGCTGTGTTTGTTATGGAAGTGGCAGGGCGAGCTGCTTTAATTACTGTCTGTAATAAAAGGAGCAGAGAGCGTACTGCGCCCAATCAGTGCTGTCAGCCACCACTGAGCCCAAGCTGCAAGCTCATCACAGGAGCAGGCAGCAGGCCCCGAGAAGGGCCAGGGAGTCAGTGCAGGCCACTCTGGCCGCAGCGGGGAGAAGAGAGCCACACAATCCAAGGTATTAGCCCCAATTACTCAAACTCTTAACGACACCTTAACACACGAGGACGCTGTTGTTAACGGCAGAGCTGGAAAAGCACTAACCCTTAAGTATCTTCTGACCGTCTTCCTTCACAGCCCTTGACTCTGATATCCGGATCATGATCTTTTAATGTAACATTATTTAGAAAAATCAATTGTCTTAGTTATATAATGGCAAAGTGCTGAAGGATTTAATTTTAGCCCTCAGCAAAATTGCTGCAAAAGGTAATTAAGTGTTTCATCCCTACTGCTTGGTCATTGAAGGCAGCCTTACAAGGTGATACCACGTTTGAAAATGTACCCTAAGATCTGTTCAAAATGAAACCTAAACAAGGTAAGCCAAGGTTTACATGGGCATTTTCTAACTCGGAGAATTAAGGAGAAATAGTAGCTCTGGGAAACTTCTAGAGAAAAACTGAGAAAGTATCTCACCTTTTCCTCTTGGTTTTGCGTTTTGCATCTGCCTCGCTTCCAGTCTCGCTCTCTTGTTCACTGGAGGAGTCCTCGCTGCTGTCCTCACTGCTCCTGCCTGTGTCTCCACTCTCACCTCCAGACCCAGTCTCTGAAAGACAAACCAGCTGCTCTTTCACTCAGAACCATTTAATTGCATGGAGAAGTACACACTACCAACAGGGAGAGAGGACACTGACAGGGAGAGGGGCTGACTGAGATGCACCGTGTCTGGTGAGAGGCATGGGTTCAACATGGTGCTCTGGAAGGGACCCAGACAGACAGAAGACGCCCTGACAATGGGTAGAGCAAAGACAAGATGCACAAGGAAGCCAACTCGAGAGAGTCTCTCTTTTAAACTAAAGCAGCTAGCTACGGTATGCATTTTTTTTTTTTTAAAGAATGCTTAAGAGTGGTATAAGAAAGAAATAATTTTAAATTCTACTACTTGTTCCTGAAATTTTTGCTTAGTAAAAAGTAAAGCAATAGTTAGATCTTCCTAGGAACCAATTTTGAGAGAGATAAGAGTGTTTAAGAATTCCTAAAGAGTTGTGACTTACTTTTGCTAGCCTAGGAGTCTCCCAGTCTGAGATAACATGGCATAATAGTGTTCTTGCAGAAGCGATGCATTAAGGGCTGGGCATGACGGAGCACACTTGTAATTCTAGGATTCAGGAGGCTGAGGCAAGATGGATAAGCTTGAGTTCAAAGCCAGCCTGGGCTATGTGTGGGCCCTTCTCTCAAAATAGTTTGCGTATTAGTATATGCATTAAAATGCAGCATATTTTTTACTATTACAAATGATTACAGGTGCAGAGCTATACACTAAAGAACAAACCACTGTCCCTGCTTATCACCTACCCAGTGTCCTTAGCACAAACAACCTGCAGTTAAACACTGTTCCAATACATGCTTCATCAAGATTACTTTCTACATCACAGTGCACAGCCAGGATGGCTGGTACTTTTAGACTGCCACAGAGTGGAGTATGAAGCAGGGGTTCTTCCATGAGAATGTCCAGGTTCAAATCCTGGCTATACATTAACCAGCTCAAAGTCTGCAAGTTATGCAACCTCTGGCTCTCAGTTTCCTTTCAGCAAGGAAAATACTTCAGAGCTGTTGTGACAAGCACATGATCCAAAACATGTGCAGGTGACTAGAGGACAACAGGACTGGCACATGGAAAGGCACTCACTATGGGATCTCTCACAAACCTTACCTAAAGCTTCTAAACAAAGACACTTGGAGTGTGTATGAAATCAAAGACACACACACACACAAACACACACAGCTGGGAGATGGCTCAGCGGGGAGGTGCTTGTTGCACCAGCATGAGAAGTTGTACTTGGCTCCTCATTACCTGTCACAAGTGAAAGTCAAGCTTGCTGGTGTGTATCTCTGTACCCAGTGTTGGGTAAGGGGGAAGAACATATTGGGGGGGAGGGGGTCTTGTAGCTCATTAGTCAGCCTAGAAGAAAACAGTGAGCTCTAGATTCAGGGAGAGACTGTCTCAACAAATAAGGTGCAGGGCTGCAAAGATGGTGCTTGTTGCCAAACTGAGTTAGATCCCTTGAACCCTCAGGGTGGAAGGAGGAAACTGATCCTTCAAGTTGTCCTCTGGTCTCTACACAAGTGCCATGGATTGTGTCTCTCTCCTACACATGAAAATGAATACACGTAAACAACGTTTACAAAAATAAGATGCACAGTGACAGGAGGACACCTGACAATGACATCTGTCCCCTACACGTGCATGCATACAGGTGAATGCTCTCACACACAGGCATATACTACACCCACCCATCCAGCATCCACCCCTCACACAAAGAACAAGAAAGGGGGTGAGCTACAGCTTCAAAGTCACTCTCTTTCTGTCTTCACGTGGGAATCAATGGCAATTTAGGTCTAGCTCATACTAGGCAGTTATTTTTCATGTGGGGGCATGGTAGAACCCCTCACACACAGCTCACTATTGTGTATTCAGACAAGCTCATGAATAGCCACAGTGTTAACGGAACTTCAAATGGATATTGAACAACAATAATCTACGAACAGGTACAAGCTTGTAAATGAAAAGGATGGAGACATGTGTAGGGTATAAAATAAAACACATGATTAACGATAGAAACAATCTTTCTCAACGGTCTATATTACTCTTCAAGTTGTACGCTTTTCATGTTAGCTTTCTGGGCTGACAGAGTTGACTTATCAGATACTACAAAGATTTTGGCAGGGCAGGTGAAAAAGTAGTAGATAACTAGGAAATAGTGACAGTCTTGGGCCAGAGCTGCCACCATGTTAAACTTTTGCAAATATGTATGTTCTACACACACTCCAAATGTCTTGTATGATATTATGTAAATTATATAAACATTTTTAGTTAGAAAGTTTTTTGTTTTGTTTTTTTGTTTGTTTCTTTGTTTTTGGTTTTTTTTGAGACAGAGTTTCTATGTAACCCTGGCTGTCCTGAAAGTCTCTCTGTAGACCATGTTGGCCTTGAACTCAAAAGATCTGCGTGCATCTGCCTCTGGAGTGCTGGGATTAAAGGCATTCTTTTTAAAGTCTTTCTCTTCACGTATCAGATGGAAAAGTAGGTGCTTCATTTAGTTGGGACAGCTGAAGCCCAGGATTCTGAATCCATACCTAGCATGCTTTTTTCAACGCATACTGCCTCTCAGCTTCCTGGCTCTGAAAATAAGTGAATCCTGAGACATCTTAAATTTAGCAATAGACTGGAAGGTGAAAGAATAGGGGCATCCATATGCAATCTATAGTGTGAAAGTACAGTTCAATAAATTATGAAACCCACCACTGTCACTGTCACCGCTGCTATCAGAGGAGTCCTCTTCCTCACCTTCTTCCTCCTCCTCCTCCTCCTCAGGCTCAGAGTAAAATTTCTTAGCAGGTTTTTCCTTCTTTGTTTTTCCAACTGGGGTCCATTCTTTTGCCTGTTTATATAAACAGAGTTAACACTGAGGAATTCTTATTATGGGATATAGGCTCCTGGCAAATGTAACCACTTAAGTTCACTGTGAACTCAGCAAAAACTGAGACTTCAACAGAGAAAGCAACTGCTAGAAGTCCTAACAGCCATGTTATCTACTTCTAAACACAGAACACACACTCTCATTAGAACCCACTGTTAGATCACTCATGCTATGCTTCTAGACTATTTAACAAACATTTGTATTTGTTGGTCCACAGATGACTTAACCTACAGTAACAACAACATATGTTTATAGCTTGATACTTAAGAGAAAAAAGCAAGCAAACCAAAGTGAACGTTGGCAATAAGGAGCCCTCAGCATCTTCCTAGGCTAAAACCTGACTTAGCCTTATGTCTAACCCAGGGTGAAATGCTGTTCCACCCTGGTCTGGGCACCTGTCTCTCCTCAATTGCTGGAAGAGGATCCCAATTGGTTACATGCTTCTCCTCTCCATTGACTCCATCCAAAGTTTGCTGAACATGGCAGCTATAGAGTCAGGCCCAGCTGTTTTCTGCTGTCAAACCTCGGTGGCTCCCTATTTCACTCAGATAAACAGCACACCTACAACAGTCCACCTAGCCAGGCAGGACAGGCTGTCCCCTCACTTCCTTTTCCCTCTGCATATTCTGTTCCAGCCAGTTCTTACTATTCCTTCAAAGTCTCCAAGACCTCTCTGAGGGTCTTGCCCTCACCTCTTCTACTTCAAAAAAACCACCAACTCCTTTAAAAGTAGTACTAGCTGCCTTCTAATACACTATATGACTTACTTTTATTTCTAGCACCTTTATATTGAAGCATCGCAAATATGTATGTCACAATAAATATTAGTTAGACCTACTATACCCTTAAAGCTTTGAATTTTATAGCCAGAAAATATTTGTTTGCATTTAAGAAAATAATGTTCTTTGGTGTTCACTAAACACAGCATTAGGAGAAGTCTCTACTATAAACCTGTCACAACCATGAATTTGTTTCATTGTGAAAAAAATTACGTTTCCTATCTTCTCTCCTGAAACGCAGGAAAATGTAGATTTATTAAAAGGTCAAAATTATTAAGACTCACTTATTTATTACACTTTTAATTGAGTTTCCAGTGTGTGCCAGCATGATAGTGTGTGTGTGTGTGTGTGTGTGTGTGTGTACGTGTGTGTATAAATATGGAATTTACAACACGACACAGGTTCTAATCCAAGAATTGTTCTCAACATCAAAGGCTCATTGTAATTTTCTGGGAATATGTTTTAAAATACTAATACAAACAAAAATATTTATGCTAAAAAACCCCAACTACCCCAGAGAAGCTCCAGTAGCCTGAAAAATTACTTGGAAAATGAAAAGAAAACTAATAGAAATAATCTGAGTACATGAGTGTCCACACTCACACAGTTTCACACATTACAGGCCCAAAGCCTAATAGTAGATTCTCACTCTGGTGTGTCAGCCACCATGCTATAAATGAAAGAACAAAAGGAAAGAACAGAAGAGATGGAGAGAGACAATCGAAAAGGTCCTCCAGAAGCCACGTTAATTACTTGTTTATAAAGAAAAATGTTCTTGCTATGCAAAAGAGAGTCTTTGTGTTACTGGAAAAAAAAGGATTTTCTGTAACTAAACAAACAAACAACAATAATAATAACAACAAAAAACTCTAAAGGAGCCACAAAACTTACGAGTACCTTAATATAAATATACATTACATCTGATGTCCTGGAAATGGTGTTGTGTAATTCAAAGTGACTTCTAGTGTCAACTTGACTAGGCTCCCTGTTGTTTTGATTAAAATGTCAAATTATCTAAGCCTCAGCCATTTTTCTTCCTAAGTTATATTTCATGATAATGAGATTTGACCTTAGAGGATCACTAGATAGTAAACCCAGAATAATACAGTGTATCATGTGCACAAAATGCACGGATATGACTTTGGTGGGGAAGAGTGGTTCAGCAGTCTGTACACCACCTTCTGCAGTTATCACTGCGTCTCAGAACTGAACTAGTTCCACTGTGTTTATATTTCATTGCATCCCTCGTACAACATTTCAAGCCACTATCTCAGAAAGTGATAGATTGAATCTGTTTGTTATATGGCTTATATGGACAACTTTAAATCAAATTCTATCAGTTGTAATTATTCTCCATAAGTTATTAATTATTAATTTCAGAAATATAGTCAGCAAAATAAGGAATCAATTTGTCTCTGTTAAACAGGCCAACTGAAATAAAGAGAAGGAAATAGATTACTTGTGCCCTGTTCCTATAAAAAAAAGTTAGGGGAGGAGGAAAGGGAATATGGGGGGATACAAAGTGAATAAAGTGTAATTAATAAAACAAAAAGTTAATGCTTAGAACACATGAAGACAGAAAAAGCCAGACAGCCTAAGAACACTACCAAGACAAAATTCAACTGCATTGCTATAAACTTCTGAGAAGATAAGCTCTTTCGAAGGTAAGGAGACTGTTTTACTTGAGCCAAAGCACTGTGCACCCAATCAAGAAAGAGGACAGCACCATAACAGCAAGCAAGAACAAACATCAGAAAGAGCATGTCTGCAGAAGAACAATCGCTTCATATTCCGGCATCTGACACACGGCAACTGTGCTGAACAGAGCTTTTGATTGGGAGAGAAATAAGCAAACTTACCTGCAAGGATGAACAATCATGCAATGGATTTTCACAACTTTATTAATTATACTTATACTTTATTTTTAACACGTGTTTTATGTGTTCATGGGGTAGAGGCCGAGTGTGAAGGGCAGAGTCATAAACGAGACAGGGCCCGTCACTGAGCCTGGCACTCAGCAATTCAGCCAGACAGGCTGGCCACAAATGCCAAGGGCCACATGTCTCCACCCACCACCACAGCTGGAGATCTGTGTGGGTGCTGGGGATCAAACTCGGGTCCTCACCCTTGCTTTTCAAGAACTTTACCAACTGAGCCATCTCCCACGCCCCAGTTCTCATAATAGTTTGCTGTAACATGGAAATGATGGCACTAAGCACAGAAACCAGCTCAGGTGTCCTCTCCTTGGTCATACAGAAAAGAATGGATAGCACAGCACACAGCAGACACAAGAGTAGAATCCCAGTCTGCAGGAGCTTTGGGAACTTACAGGCTTTCTAAACCTTGGTTTCTTCACCTATGAAACGAAATACTAAGTATGGCATGATAGCACACTCCTTTAATCCCAACACTCAGGAGGCAAAGACAAAGAAAGGCAGGTGCATCTCTGTTTGAGGCCAGCTTGGTCTACACAGTGAGTTCCAGGGCAGCCAGAGCTACACAAAGAAACTGTCTTAAAAAAAAAAAAAAAAAAAAAAAAAAAAGGAATATCAATATGAGGTTTAAATGAGATGATGTTTTGATGTTTGTCAAACATCAACTGTCAGGGCTCTAAACTGTGATATTATTAACCATCTGCTGCAGGGTGCTCCAAAGTCAGTGTAAATTTCACATTAAAAAGAAAGCCACTTATCGGGGAATCATCAATGGCTATGCGCATTAAAGGGATTATAGTTAAAGTGAGGATGGTCTCCCTTCTTTGCATGTGGAGAGGAACAAGACAGCTACCTAGCTTTACAACTGGAGTTAATGATAAAGGATTCTAATTACCTGAATTCTAGCTGACTGTGCTACTTACAAGAGGAAAGCATCAAGAATGTAATTCCATTGGCTCCATTTAAAGTAATTCTACCTTAAAAAGCAATGAATATATTCCACACAATTTCTAAGTATAAGAAAAATGCCTTTTTCTTTATCAACTTATTTATGAAATAATAAACAGGTAATATTAGTAAAGAATATTAATTATGTACACTAGTACCTTTAAGAAAATATTTAGAAAATTTAATATGGCATTTTAGAAAAAGTGAAACAGTGTATTATTCATCTTTGTGAGCTCATCAAGGTCATCTTTGGTACACAATGCTCCCTACTTATTTTTAAATGTCACGTAAAACAGAGCTCATCCAAAAACCCAGTACATTTTGTACAGGTTTTTATTTTCTGGAAAAGAACATAAAAATTTTTTTATAAAAACATTGACAGGAAGCTTACGAATCTCTAACAAAGTAGAAAAAGCTCAATCCATTGAAACTAAATACCTTAGAAATTTAATCTACACTGCTACAAATGCGATCACATAAATGTGGCTGGCACTGATGCAGAGAATTCAATTCTCTTTCCTTGAAGCAAAGAACAGTCCACGTACAGCAGCAAAGAAAACCACACTACTTAGTTTTGCTAAGGCAAGGTATATCTAACACATTACATTCACATACACAAGAACAGCATTTCGTTCTCAGCCGAAAGGCTTTCTATAAAATGGTAGTTACCTCAGAAGCTCTTATTGCTAGAACAAAATTAATCTCAGAAAGGTCAACTTACTGGCTCTATTACTTCTACATTGCGAACCGATGGGTCAGGCGCCACCTCTGGCCAATTAGATAATTCCAGGTACCCGGATGCTTTAATATTGAGAGTATGAGATAAGGTGCCAAGCTGGAAATGATCCCTATCTATTAAAAATGGAGGAAAATAGAAAATAAACAATATGAGCTGTATATAACAGATAATAATCATAATCAGAGCTCAAGGCAATTGGCATATTACCACAAATGTCAAGGAATAAATATAAACCAGGAAGCTCTTCAATAGGTCAGAAAACTGATTTCAGCCCATAGATTACAAAAATCTCCCCCATAATGGTCAATAAAAAAGCTAATCAGTCAGTGTGTTTAGAAGTGTTGCTCTGAAATGTAGCTTCTCTAAAAATTACTTTCCAGTGAGTATTAGGAATGACAGCGCAGTCAAACAATCCATATACATATGCCTTGGCACAAACACATTCAGAATTTCAATAGTTTTTATACCAAACTGAACTGCATTTACTGTTTTACAACAATTAAGTAAGAAACATTGTGAAAGCCAAGCTACATAACCATGTGATTCCAACTATAACAGCTACTTGTTACCTGATAAGATATTTAATTAGTCCCTTAAAAAAAAAGCTGGGGAAAAGAACACAAGTTTCTTCTTTGAAAAATGTACTTAAACATAAAAATGTTTGTATGAAATAATTTCTCCTAGAGATGCTGACATTAGTCTGCACTGATATTTAATTACTAACATACTATTAAGATAGTAGGAGATAAAAGTATTTAAAAAAGAAATAAAACCCATATCTATAAGAACACAACAGCTATTTCATCTACTACTATACAGTTAAACTGCCTAATGAGAATAAAAGCCCAGAGGCCCTGAAATTATTTGGGAGGACAGGTCTTCAGAAACACAGACTGTTAACAAACATAAAGCTAAGACTTGCCCTGAGCAGATGAACAAGTGCACGCGCACTGCCCCAAGGTATCGACACAGAAGCCATGTACGCGTCTCAGACATAAATCTGAAGCACACCAGGCCCAGGACACACTGGCACAGTCCTAGGTAAGTGCTCTGCGGCGCTGTGCCTGATAGTACCTTTAAAGGGAGACTCGAGCAGTGGTGCAGGCTTCTGGGCGAGGAAGATTTTCTTGGCATATTTACTTAAAGCGCCACTCTTCTCGTTCGGAACAATAAGCTGCCTAATAAATCTTGTGCGGTCTCTGATGTCGTAGTTTTGATCATACTTGCCGAGATTTAATATGTACTGGGTAAGCAATTTTGTCTGTTAGAATAAAAGAAAAAAACAGAACAAGTTGAAAATATGGTTATTTATGATTATTGATAACTCTGGATAAACATATTTAAAAATGTAATAAAAATGAATGGTTATGTCAAACAAATGTCGTTCCATGGGGAATATGCATTTCTAACGTGGCAAATGGAATTCTGAAGCCAACGCACATGTCCTCTTCTGTGCTGGGGAGTGAATGCTGAGCATCGAGAAGCAGCCATGTGCTAGATTATTAAACCGCTGAAGTGGAAAGAAAGGCATCATTAAAAAAATAATCATATATGGCAAACCCGCTGAAGGGTCTACGTGAGAATAATGAATGTGGAAATCCAACTAAAAACATGGCACTCAAAACTTAATCGGAAAAATATGCAGGACATCAAAACATCAGAGAGTATTAGGGGCTGGCAAACTGCTTCTCCTGAGGTGTGCTTTATGAAGAGATACTGCCCCTGGCATAGGCAGTGTCTGCACTCTGACTGCACTCAGTTACTTTACCCTGAATTATGACCCATTAAAGCAGACACATGAATCACTGAACTGGATTACTGCAAATTATTTGCAGTGCATTTAGCTGTTACTTTTTCATAAAAGCAAGCTGCTGATGCCCTCTAAAAACTAGGATAAAAGAGTTCTTCCATTTTTCCGCCATGCTGCTTATAGCCTCTAGTAATATTGGTCATTTATTTATTTATGTAAGCTTTTACACCATAATCAGGCTTGCTAAGTCAACTTCTGAACGCACTACATTAATGTATATTGAGATGATTTTAATAAACCAAAATTGGAATGTAACAAAATAGGTTTGTACTTTAAACTACAGTGTTTTTAAATGAAAACGCAATTTTAATTTAGAAGGCTACATGTGTTCAACTGTAAATATAAACTAAATAAAATTCACTAAATAAGGAAAAAAACAACCAAAGACTATTAGTATTAGAACATTTACATACATTAGAAACAGAGAGAAATAGACTCAGTCAAGTAGGGAAAAGCAACGATAATGCTAGAATAGTATGTCAGGACCAGGAACCCCTTAAAAAAATAATAGTCAGCTGAGAGAACTGACTGGGGGTGGGGGTGGGGTAGGCTTATTTTGGAAACAAGGTATTTAAAAGCATTAACATAGCTTTGTTAAAGATCTTTCCCAAATCTGATTACAAACAACTGCTGTCCATGCTGCTTCATCTATAAATAAAGAAAAGACTTATGATTCCTATTATATTATAAAGAATTTTATTTTGAAAGAATGTCAATTAGCCAATATCTGAAAGATAAGAAATGCAAATCAACACTAGCTTGCGTAGGGTGTGATACACTGAGGCCTAAACACCTGCATGGGAGAGCTGTGAACTCAGGAAACAATTACTATCCTCCAGTCAGAGTGAAACTTCACAGCTAGTGAATGCTAAAGTCTAGCCAGGCTTTGAGATTGAGAACCTGCAACTGGAGCAATGAGGTCTACTAATGCAACTTTTCAAACTGGCAGTTACACATTTCGCTTATAAACTTAACTCCCAAACTAAGTTTTGTAAAATTAAACTTTTAAGGTATATTAACAAGCACTGTACTGAAAATAATCAGAAAGATGTATTTCTATCTATAAAATTATTACTAAGCTTATAGAACACCTCTATTAAAATATTTTCAAAATAAAATTATTTATAATATAAGAGGTATATCTGGATGCAACGATGCATTTAAATAAGCATATTAATTATTTACCACATACTACAGTCACCAATTTCTTTGCTGTTTGCCTTTAGTAGCAATGGCATTTAGAAACAAAGGCTTTTCTCTGCAGAATATTTTTAAAAATAGTCCATTTTCAGTCTTATATTTTTCAAAATTGAATTTTATGATTAGAAATTATGAAATATTTGTGTGTGTGTGTGTGTGTGTATGTGCATGCTTGGGTGTCTTCCTGCGTTTGGAGACAGGGTCTCTCAATGGACGAGGAGCCCACAGACTGTGTGAGTGACTGGACAAAAGCACAGGGATCTAGCTGTGTCTGCTCCTCCCTCCTGAAAGCACTGTGGTCTCAGTGCATGGGCTTATCTCACGCATGCGCTTATCTCCCGAGGCAATGAAGAGCATTCTGAGTCAAAGCAGAGGTGAGTAAATCTACTTGTGTGTTACTGTAACATAACCATTAAGGACACTGCTTATGAAAAATTAAAACTGGGACACATTGTAAGTCGGTGGGACACTAAGGCATCATCGTGAATTAGATCTCTCCAGGGCAACTTAGAAAGGGGATGGCATTTCCGGAAAGCGGCATATTAACATCAGTCAAAAACACTAAGTTACATAAAACAAGAAAATATAATATGTTGTACTCTAACAGAAATATTCACTACCCTCTGCTCTAACTTATTAAATTTTTATGTTACTTTCACTTTCCTGTTTAGATTTAAGAAACCACTACTGTTGCTAACTAATAGCTAAGGCTATCAAAAACTATATATATATTAGATATATATATATAATAGATATAATTTACATATATATAAATTATATGCTCCTCATAGTATTGGTACACAGGAAAAAGGAATCTAAAAAAAATATTACAAAAACTAAGGAATTTACTATTTAAAATAACTTTCTAAGAGATGAGCACGATATACTTACCTGAATACTCTAAACAAGTAATAAGGTAGCCAATGTTTATTCAGATCATAGTATTCTTCTCCTACAATTCTGCACTAACCACAAAGATACGCCCTGAGGAACTGTCTCTGGGCTGTTCCATAGCTGTGGGGCAGGGCGCACTTATACAAACGGACAACTTGGAATCGCTAAGGGCCGGCAGAACCACCACTGTACACATGGCCTGCTAATGTCCAATATATCATCACACAATGCACGAATACGGTTTAACAGTCAGTACAAAATAATTAAGCTTGTGTAAAAGTCATAAAGCCAGCCTAAGACACTACTCCTACAAGGGATATAAAAAGGTATGTAGAACTCTACATTCAGTTTAAGAAGTTATTTATGAAGGCAAAAAAAAAAAAAAATCAATGAATATGTTTGGAAACTACATAGACTTCTTAACCTACCCTAGAGGCAAATCCAAGCAGCACTACTGTTCTATACATTCAACAGAAGATTCTTTGTTGTGACTATTTAAGTCACAATTTTTAGTCTGATAACCACTTCCCTGTCTATTGGAAAGGCTGTCTATAAGATAGTCATATTTTGTTTTTTGCTGGAGCAAGGAGTAACAGAGATTGAGCCTAAGGTCTCAGGCATGCCAGGTAGGAGCAATACCACTGTATACCACTCTAGCCCTAGTGAAGTCTTCCTTTCTAATTCATATTTACTTAATTTTCTTAGTAGATGGAGAGAGAGAGAGACAGAGAGAGAGAGAGAGGCTAAAACAGAGCAGTGATGTCACTGCATAGCACAAAACCTTCTTTTGTCAAATGGGAACAAAGGGCAAAGCAAGGAGATATTTTAAAAAGTCCAAATAGAGAAGCATGCTCCTAACTTTAGGAGAGGTCCCTAAAGCATCAGTACAATTTACCCAGTTTCCCAGTAAGAATCAAAATGCACTAGTGGGTAAAAAGTGCTTACTCTAAGTAACAGAGAAGTAAAAATTGAGTATCTCACAGAATATAAAACAGCAAATGAACCGCATCTGTACATATCACTATTTCTAAGACATGACATTAATAAAGGAAAATGCACATTTCAAACTCCAAGGCAAAATAATTTTATTAATCCATACCCACATAATGAAAACAAGCTTTACTGAAGGAAACACGGCAATAGTGCAGTAGTGGTCTCCAATGAGAAAGAAGGAAGATGTGAAAAGGAACTTGAAGCTTCAGAGCTATCATTTTTGAAAAGTGTAACAAATGCTGACCGAGATGGGGTCCTACTGGTAGACAGATATGTGCACTTTTCCTGCTATGTTTTTTTTTATAAGTTTGCAATGTGCCATAATTATAAAAACAAGGGCTTAGAGACAACATTGTTCTATTAGTTATCTCTACATATAAAACATCAGATATTTTAAGAGTAACTTTTATTTGCTTAATGTAATTGTCACAGAGGCCTCATCTGCTAACCTAGGCCTAGGCCTGGAAGCTTCTAGACGCCATACAATCTAAGCTAGGCCTAGAATGCTTTCAGCCTCTGAGACTGCTGAATAAGCTTACCCTTTCTTCTTTCTGAACTAGTTCAACTCAGCAGTTCTGGCTTAAACTTCTCTCCTTGCTGACTTATTCAATCTGGCTTTTCTCTCAGCCTCTGAATTGTTCAGCTTGGCCTTAAACTAACTCCAGCAATCTGTTCTAATTTTCTGGTTCCTTCTGTCTTCATCTGTGTCTAGCTTGCTCTCTCTTCAACCTCTCTCTGTAAAAGTGCCTCCTCTCCCTCATTCTCTGTTCTGCTCTCCTAAGCAGCTTCCCTTTCCTCTCTTGTGAGAGTTGGGTACATCCTATTCTGTCAAATCTTTCTCTGATTCTTCACTTTGCCTGCCACTCAATAAGACATCACTTCCTTCTATGAACTAACTTTCCCTCCACTGTTTGGGATTTAAGCTGTGCACCACCACACCTGGATCTACGCTTTTCTTTACCTGAAACTTGCTCTACACCAGGCTGGCCTTCAACTCAAGAGATCTGCTTGCCTCTGTCTCCTGGGAGTAAAGGTATGTGCCATCACCCAGCATGTCAGCATTCCAGCAGGATCACACAGACCTAAAGGACTTTGGATGTGATCTCTTGAGAGAGCACCCATGTTCTGAATTAAAATTCCTCTATAAGACATTATTAAAGATGTTTTTGAAAAACTACCCTTTATTCACTTTTAATTGCTATTAACTGTTTTAACCAAACCCAAGCTGAGTGTTCATGCCTTGTCCCAAGAACTCCAGACATCAGCAACTACAAGTCACAAAATCTTTACTTTTCCACACACAGATACTATTTTCTTATAAGCACTCCAACAGTGTTGGCCACTGGATTCTTTTGTCTAATGTCATTCTACAGTAGATAACAAAAGAGGGATCACATCATCCTTTTCTTTCTTTTTTTTTTTTTTTTAAATAAAGACTTTATTCACTATGGATACAGTATTCTACCTGCATGTGCGCCTGCATGCCAGAAGAGGGTGCCAGATCTCATTATAGATGGTTGTGAGCCATGTGGTTGCTGGGAATTGAACTCAGGACCTTTGGAAGAACAGCCAGTGCTCTTAACCTCTGAGCCATCTCTCCAGCCCCATCATCCTTTTCTTAAGAGAATAGGCACAAATGAGTAGGTTTCTTCCAGGGGTGGGGGAGTAAGTAATTCTTTGTAGCTGAACTATTTCTCTTTCGTATGAAAAATCATTTTCCCTAAGAAAATCTTGCAGTTGACTAGAAATGTGAGGTTAGGCTCAAATGAAAAAGAGGAAGTACCACGAGCTAAGCACCACAAGCTAAGCAGGACAGTCTCATTCCATCCTCACAATCCCATAGTACTAGTCAGTTCTGCTCTAAGCTTGTTTTGAAAACGTGTATTTGCTCTAATTCAGGTGGCATAGTCCAGAAAAAATCCAGGCATAATGTGAATTTATGTTTGATTTCTTCTGCAAGCAGCAGTGGGCGAGAGCAGAAAAATGGACCCAGCAGAACTTGTCTACACCTCAGGCATCTCCCTGAGACAGGAACATCTGCGTGCTATGAGCCACACTCTTCAAGGAACAGAACCTACCAGCACATGCCTCCTCACTCAACCTCGGGCTTCATTTAACATTTTGTGCTCCTGATGATGTCTATGTATTTAAGAACTACCATATACAAAACTGTGGTTTTGTTTTTATTAGGTTCTCACTTAAACAAATATGTAGCATATTTCTGAAGCTTTTTGAGCACTGTGAGTGGAGCTCCATCTCTCCAGCAATTCCCACATTTGATAAACAAAATGTGTTTATCAAATAAACAAAATTATGGTTTTGTTTAACATGATGCTTTTTAAGAACACAAACACTGCAGGCTGACTAAATTACTTTAAATCCTGGTTCATCTAATGGGGAAACTGTCTTACACAGGAACTGTAACCTGTGGGAAAGCATGCAGTGAGATAATAATGTCCTGTTAACATGTACACATGCTCTCACCACTGGTATCACACAGTTGTAGGGTAGTCACCACACACAGCAGATTAAAAGCTGCTGCCAAAAAAAAAAAGGTGCAGAGGGCGAGGAAGAGGATGAGAGAAAATAATGGGGCATATGTAAATATAATCAGAACAATTTTTTAAATTTATTTTTTTTTTTTATAAATAACAGTTTGTTCACTTTATATCCCAACTGTAGTACCCTCCCCTTGTTCCCTCCCAAGCCCCTCCCCCAGTCCACTGATAGGGGGGAGGTCCTCCTCCCCTTCCATCTGACCCTAGCCTATCAGGTCTCATCAGGACTGGCTGCATTGTCTTCCTCTGTGGCCTCTGCAGGCTGCTCCCCTCTCAGGGGGATAGAAGAGCCAGCCACTGAGTTCACGAAAGAGAGAGCCCTGTTCCCATTGCTAGGGAACCCACTTGAAGACTGAGCTTGTATGAAATTCTTAAACAAGAAAAAAATAATCAAAACATATGTCCAAAGGATCCTAAGAACAAACTTTAATGAGAAAGAGACTGGGTTGAGACGTTAGGTTTACTTGGGAGCAGAAGAGGGACAGGACTAGGATCTGGCTGTGAAGTGATTAAATAAATAAAATTAAAATTAAAAAAGAAAAAAAAGAGAATTAAATATAATATAGCGATTTTTCTTCTCCAATCCTGGAAATAAATAAATAAAATTTTCAAGCCATATTATAGCATACTTTAAAAAACATAAAGGAGCTTTAAGCTATACAGATTCATATTTTAATACCAGAAAAAGCAGTTTTATAATTCTGCTAGTAGAATATATACTACCTCAGTGGTAAAGTGCTTGCCTAACATGCACAAATACTTGGGTTGTTTTTAGTAACACACACACACACATACACACACACACTTATCACTCAAAGTAAATGACCTGGACCAGTAGGCTGTTCTTTAGTGAAAGGGTCCTAAAAGACAGGATCAGGAGATCAGAAGATCTAGAGGACAGAAGATAAAGACGACTGAAAAAAAAATTAGGTATCAGAAGGTCTTGCATAAGTTGTGTCTTATGCCAAGCAAACTTATTGAGAAGTACAGCATTTGGAGAGGACCTAGACCCCCTGCTCAGATATAGCCAATGGGCAGCTCAGTTTCTGTAGATATTTCCTAGTAAGGGGAGCAGGAGCAGTCTCTGGCATGAACTCAGTTGTCTGCTCTTTGATTATCTCTCCCTGGCAAGGTGGCCTTACTAGACCACAGAGAAAGAGGATTCAGACAGCCCTGATGAGACCTGATAGGCTAGGGTCAGATAGTAGGGGAAGAGGACCTCCCCTATCCATGGACGAGTGGAGGGACATGGGTGCGGGGAAGGCGGGATTGGAGGTGATGGGGAGGCTACAGCTGGGAAACAAAGTGAATAAATTGTAATCAATAATAATAATAACAATAAAATAGGGGAAAAAGTATAGCATTTCATATACTGTTCTAGAGGAAAAAATGGGACAGAGTCAACAGGAGGCTAATCAAACAACATTACACAAAGGGAACAAGGGACATCTCTAGAGCCTCAGAGACAGAGCACATACCTTGAAACTGGTAAGTCTTTAGGAGGAAAAGCCAAGTTCCTAGGAACAGAACCTTAACTGAGTCAAGGCACTGGCTCCAGCCCTAGACTGTCCACTCCTGGGCAAAAACAACAAAGTAAAGCTCCCTTTGTCTTTTCATCTGGGCCTCTGGCTCCCCACAGGAAGGGTGTTCATTTTACAAATGTTGTATTTTCAGCTATCAGAATTACTTTTACATTTCCAAGACAGGGCTTGACTCTGTAGCCCTGGCTGGCCTGGGACCCACTATGCAGAGGAGGATGTCCTCCACCTGCCTCTGCCTCTGCAGTATAGAGATTAAAGGTGTATGCTACACCCAATTCAGTTTTATAACTATTTGACTTTTTAAAGTAATTTATATTTCTCTCCAGAGACTTATCTTTTCACTCATTATGACTATAGTTCCCTTTCTATCACTAAGCAAATTTCTAACAGTTGCTTCAAAATGTTTACCTGCAAATTCTAATATGTGTCAGAATAGCTTGGGTTTTTTTTATTGATTTTTCCTTCTTGAAAACCGGTCATATATTCCCAATTATCTTTTTTTTAACTGATGTTAAATGAACATGAAATTTATTATTTTAAGGTTATAAGTCAGTGACATTTATACTTTTAGGAAACCATTAGCAACATTTGTCTCTAGAATTCTTTCAGCTTTCCCAAGTAAAACTTGAAACCCACTAACCCAAAACACAACCCTCCACTGTAGTCTTCCTTATACTGAGTAACCCTGGCCTTGCGGATATATTACAGACACCACTCTCATCACTGTGAATATTCTTTAATTAGTACTAGGTTTTTGCTAGTTTCAGCACACTATTAACATGATGACGTTCAAAATGTATATTCTATTTCCCAGTTGTACCTCAAAGTTCAGGCCAGGTCTTCCATTGTTAGGGTGCTGCTTTGCTGCTTCAGGAGTCAGCCAAAGCTACCTGGGCAGTTTATGCACAGACAACCAGGCTCCTCCACTCTCAGCACTCTATAGAGTTCTGCCTTCACTTTGTGCATGTGGCTTGCTTGCATACTGTCCTGTTTAGAGTGCAGTTACCATGTACAGTGCCAACTGCAGCTCAGGACATTAGCCTGTGTGTGCTTCCTGCTCCCTCCAGGTTCCACATGCCCTGCAACAGCTTCCTGCTCTGCCTCTCTTTGCTCTGAGTGCTTAGGCAGCTGCGTTTTTTTGTTCTGCTTTCAAGTTTCCAGTTTTGATCTGATCTGTGGGAAGATCATGCTAAATAGAGTTTACTTTGCCAACTGAAAGTGAGGTGTTAAACTTATCTTTTGGTTCTCTTTTCTTTTGATCAGAAGAGACATTTTTCCCCTCTCTCTTGTTATGTCTCTCTCTGTGTCTGCCTGTCACGGCCCTTCTCTCTATGTCTGTGTGTGTGTGTGTGTGTGTGTGTGTGTGTGTGTGTGTGTGTGTTGTGTGTGTGTGTGCACGCGCGCGCGTGTGCATGTGTTCCTGTGAGGGTAAGCTTGTGGAGATTAGAGGTCAACCATAGGTACTGTTCCCCAGGAGCCATCCACTTTACTTTTGTTTGTCCTCATTAATTTTTATTATTTATTTATTTATTTATTCAGAGAAAGGAAAGGAAGGGAAGAGAAAGGAGGAGGGGAGGGGAGGGGAGGGGAGGGGAGGGGAGGGAAGGGGAGGGGAGGGCAGAGCAATCCTAAGGGCAAGCACAAGCCCACCCCGACACTGATGTGAAGGCTGGAGAGCAACTTAAAGGACTCCATTCTCTCTTTCCATCCTGTGCTTCTTGGGAGCTCAGATACAGGCTATCACACTTGGTGGCAAGACTCATACCCGCCGAGCCCCCTCACCTCCACATACACCTTGTCTTTTTGATGTGGGGCTCCACTCACATGGAACTTAACAATCAGGCTGAGTGAGCAAGCAGCCCAGGGTCTATCTACTCTCTACTCTCTGCCTTCCCAGTGCTGGATTGTAATCAGGAACAGCTACAGTTGTGTGTGTGTGTTTTGTTTTGCTTTGCTTTGTTTTTACAGGAGTCCTGAATAATAAATTCAGGTCCTCATGTTTGTACAGCTAGAACTTTACTGATTGTGGCATTTCCCTAGCAGCAAGCATAGATATTCTGAAGAAGCAAAATTAGTATTCAACTATTCTCTATGCATACAGATAAAAAAATAGTAAATACTATATAAATATTACTAAACCTTGTTAAAAAAAAAAAAAACCCACCACCTTATACGTTCTCTAGAGGCATGTAATTTAATGAACGTTCTGGAGAGGTTCAATGAGTTATTATGATCCCAGGATATCAGGTCTAGAAAGAGGTCCTAGCATCTTGTGGAAAGCCAGCTCTAAACACTAGCTGCTCTTCCCTATTCAGCTTTTAAAATGGCTAACGTAAACACAGGTAGAAACAGTTTTACATTTCAGTCAAAGCAATCACTTCAGTCTTCTCCTAATATCCACTGGGTTTAGCTGGTGGGGCATAAAACCATTTGTTAGTGCTAATTTTTACTCAGTAATTTTCCCAACCTCCTTTTCTTTAAAACAAAACAAAACAAACAAACAAAAAAAAAGGTGAGAAATACTGGAAACAAAACACAACTCCCCAGGCCACATCATTTATTTTTATATCATTTAAAAATAATAAGCCCTATGAAATTTTAAAATATTCTGCATTTTCCCCTATAAGTAACGATTACAGAAGTCATCTGGAAGAATTATCCTGAAACATACAATAGCATACTTCAGAATGCTGTACCAAAATTGTCATAAAAGTTTAGCTCAAACAAAATCATAAGTGCCACGAAAGGTGCCTCCAAATTCACTGAATAAAAAGACCCTGAGCACATTCTAGGATTTCTAAATGGAGGACTCCATCCAGGTATTGGCTATCTGCCACTATGAAGAAAAGGGCACAGTGACAATAATGAAAATAATAACAAAAAACAACTTCTGTATGAGCTACCAGATGTCATTTAGAAGGACTCCACCCTCTTGAACTAAAACTATCAAAGGCCCCACCCCCTTAAACTATCACATTTATGACAGCAGGTCAACTTATTAACTTGAGGGCATGCATATTGAGATTGCAGTATACATGTTAATGAATTCACCTCTACAAATTTCCCCAGGTAGTTTTAGCATTCTGCCCTGTTCTCTCCTTCCATTGTTCTGCATACTGTACCCTGACCTCCCCCAGGCCTTTCTCAAGCAAGTTCATAAATGTCTGCTGACCTCTTCCAGGCCAGACCGTCTGAACTCGCTCACCAACACTGTCTCAACTCCTCTACCACAGCTCTTCTTTTAATTCTGTTTGTTCTATTAGATCAGAGTGACTTCTGTTTGCACTCCTGCCATCCACCACAGGACCTAATACAAACAGGCCCCGATCCTGTTGAGTGCATGCAGTAGCTCTTGAACAGGTGCCAGGGCCTTGGTAAGAATGCTGGAAGCACCTATCAGCATGAATAAGGACCTGAGTCTTACCTGTTTGGAATTGGTTAAATACAACTTTGCTCCAAGATTTAAAATCTGCAGTTTCACCAAATCATCTTCACTAGTGAAACTTTTAGCCATTTTCCTCAAAACATCAGGGGCAATTTTAGGAACTCGTTCACAGTTTTCTCCAATTAGCCAAAGAATGCTTGCTCTAGCCACAGGAACCTAGTATGACAAGGCAGATCATAGTATTAGAAATGGGAAAACCACACTCTCAGCGTCAGCACAGAAAAGGCTTAGAGCTGCAAAGACTTCCACGTATTTACTCACTGCATGTCTTGTCTAGGCACTGTTCCCACACTGAAGGTTAGCTTCAGTTATCAAGTACAGACACAAGGGTAATCTCATTGAAGCTGATTGCGGGGCTGGAGATGGCTCAGTGGTTAACAGCATTGGCTGCTCTGACACAGGATCTTGGTGTGAGCACCAGCACCCACATGTCAGCTCACATCCCTCTCTAACTCCAGCCTCCACAGGCACCACACACACATGAAGTACACAGACACACATGCAAGCAAAATGCCCCTAAATGTTATATAAATGAACAGTTACAACTGGGTTTCAAAGAAATGCCCTGGAAAGAATTAGTAAAGTAAGAATTACTTGTCTAGAATCTGGTCCCTTCAGAGTCCAGCAAATTTCAACCTAATCTGGATTGGTGCCTTTGCTTGTTCCTGACACTGTTTCATGTTGCTGTGGCAGAAGTGGGCTGCACTATACTTTATTATTATAATTTTTTAAAATAAAGTACACTTCAATATAATTTGTTTTCCTAAAAATCGCTGCCTTGTTACAAATTGGAAACCTTCCATCAGACCCATTAAGACCAACATTTTAGAGTATGCAAATTAGTTTTATTACTATTTGCTTATTTGTACCCTCCCCTATTCCAAAAGGAATTTGAGAGGGCATGTAAATTATTTCCTGTGAACATTTTCACCTAGCATAGAAAATATGCTTTATACTAAGTGAGAAAGCTGATGGCTACCTGTTAAGTGGTAGCCTGACAAGAGCAGACAACACGCCCTGCATCAAGTCCCTTCACAAGACCTCAGTCTCACTGCTTCCTGTAGAGAGGCACAGATGCTCACAGCAGGACTTCAACAGAAGAAGAAGGCAAGAATGAGAACCCTTCCGAGTATCAGCCATGTCAAACTCCTTTAAAACATTTGTTTCATTATAATAAAGACATAACAATGTAAAAATATTAAAATGTCCAAACTGAGTCAGCAGAATCAGAGGTCATCAAAAATGCTTGGAAATAAGTATACATTTCCCAACATTATAAAAGAATTGACTTGAAATCAAGCTTAAGCTGAACTTAGTGACAGGAGGAAATCAGTCTACTTATGCAGTGCAAAAGGGCCCAAGGGCTATGTCAAATCTATTCAGCCAGTGTGATAAAACTAATACCCTTATTGTACCCTGGTTCTGGAAAGAAAGAGGTTATTTCTAATGTTCCAAAGGGTACACTACATTAAGACCTTACTCCCAATGTATTATTTTAAATTGGGCTAAAGAATAGTAATTGAGTGGTGCATTAAGTTTCCAGCCTGGAGCAATTCAAGTGGCCTTCCATAATGAGAGGTACTTCTAAATGAGAATATATAGGCAACTCAGAGCTCAGTTATGCTATTTATTTTTCTTAAATATTTTATTATATGCTGCAACTCTTAGAAATCAGAATTCTACAACATAACACAATTTACTGTTTGATTTTAAGTATTTTTCTTTCAGTAACATACTTATAATTCTCTTTTGCAATTAAGAAGACAATCACAAAATGAAAATGTTGAAATATTTCAGACTCATGAATATATTAAGATTAAAACAACAGTATTTTAATACTTCAAGCATTCATAATAATAACATTTGAAAGAATTAAAAAAAATCAATAAATCAATGCCAACAATAAAAAAGTCAAGATGATGGAGTAAAAAAAATAACATCTGGAAATTTCTAGGGCTGAGTTAAAAACAATTTCTAATTGGGCATGGTGGCACACTCCTGTAGTCTCAGCAGTCAGGAAAGCATAGGAAGATGCTTCCTATGAGATCCACAGATGGATCTCTGTGAGTTCGAGACCAGCCTGGTCTACAAAGTAAGACCAGGACAGTTTAAGCTACATAGAGAAACCCTGTCTTGGGGGGAAAAAAATCCTAAGCAAGCATTTTAAAAATTTAGAAACCCCTTTATAATAAGAAATGATAAAAATATTATAGCAAACTCTTGGTAATAGTGTATTATCCAGCATTTCAGAAGATAGGCATGGAAACATATGCCTAGAGTCCTAGCGCCCAGCAAACAGGAAGCAGGCAGGAATCCAGCCAGACATGAGGCTGCCTTGAAAACTAAAACCAAACAATAAAGCCTTAACAAGGTCAGTATTTGTATGCACTTGGCTAGAGCTAGAAAACTAAGATCTTCAAATTCAATCCTTCCTTTTCTCTCTAAACTAAAACTGCAAACAACAACAAAAACAGTTACCTCCTTATTCCTCAGTTTTGTTCAAACACATAATGAACAGAAACAGTGAACTAAAACTCAACTAATAATACACACACACAGACACACAGGAGCATGCATATATGCACACATACATAGAGAGAATGCATGCATTTATACACACAGAGAATGCATGTATGTAGACACACAACTACACAGTCAAACGTAATACTGTTTTTATGATCTTCTGCTTTTCAATATTCTCAGAAGACAAACTGGACTGTAAATGACTGCATGATTCTTTACTCTAAATGCCCTGAGCAAGTGGCTAAGTGCACTTTTCAAGCCTTCTAAGAGGAGGTAGTTGCCCCTGCCATTTTAACCCATTAACATGCCTGCAAAAACAAATGATGATTCCTCCCTTCCTCCCGCCACAGTTATAAAGAGACATCTAGAAAGATTTTACAGATTGCTCTGTAAACAGTTCAATTGAAAAGCTATTGTGTTTCAACAACAGCCCGCTGCACTGGGCAACAGTCTAGCGTAAATCCTACAAAATCACCCTCTTATTTAAATTTGTCAAAGGCAGAATCAGTAGACACCTAAACAAGCTGCATGCTAACAGCAAGCCAGATCCCAGTAGCCTGTGTCTGGCTGGGCTCAACGTGCACTAAAAGTTTAGATCTGAACTGCATTAGGGTGGCAGGGCACAGGGGGACTGCACTTGAGCAACAGCCGCGTCCAGTGAGGCATCTGGGCCAACATGCATGATGTGGCATTCCAGAATTACTCAGCTGTCCTTCCAGAATAACGTTCCCAGGGTTCCTTCCTGACAGCTATCCTAGTAAATATTATGCAAAACCCCACGAGGGCAATCCTCAGGTAGTGTGCAGTTTGTTCCAGAGCAACTTTACTGTAAAGCAGTATTCATTACAAATGAAGGACACGCCAAAGGACAATGCGGTCACAGCCAAGACACACAAGATGACTGGTACAGCCATTACCTCTTCAATCTGGATGAGCTTAAAGGCAGTACAATGTAAACATTAGTCTTAATATTTTTGACTATGCTACTCCCTAAACAAGCAATGGAATCAGTTTAATATGACAAATGTATCAATGTTCTCCTCTTTTTAAAATCTGCACATCGGGCTGCAGTGATGGCTCAGAGGTTAACAGCACTGGCTGTTCTTCCAAAGGTCCAGAGTTCAATTCCCAGCAAGCACATGGTGGCTCACAACCATCTGTAATGAGATGTGCTGCCCTCTTCTAGCATACAGGCAACACATGCAGGCAGAATACTGTATACATGTATACATAATAAATAAATACATCAAAGATTGAAACCTGCACATCTAACATCCAAAGAGTCCTTATCTACAATTTGTCACTGTGCTAGTCTAAAACTACTGCTTTTGAAAACTACTGATTTCTCAGTCAGATGTCCACAAAAGTAGTATACCGCAGGCTCTAGCATTAAATCCACTAGAAACGTAAGGACACTGGAGCAAAAAGAGGGGCAAAGAGTTGCCCCACATGCTCATCAGCGGTGGTGCCAGCACTGGAGTGTGAATGTGACCCTCCAGTTCCCCTTGGTCCACTGGGAAGAGACAAAAGAAGGCAGGGACCTGGAAAAGGACTCCATTAACCCCACATGGCTCTCACATCATGGTGGGGTGACTTCACTTCCGCGGGCCTCATCTGCTCCAATGCAGGAATGCACACCTCTGTCCTCTCTTCTGCTTCCCCAGCACACAATGGCTTCCTGCCTCTTGCTGTTTCCACAAGAGCCCCATCTGGAGTTCTCTGTGTTGTTACAGCCATGGTTCTTACTAGGACCTATTTCTTATCCTCATCAATATAGATGTCCTCTACAGTGGATACCCAAATTAAGTTGCATGGTACTAGCATAACGTTTTATTTAAGTCTCCCTAAATCAGAGAAGTTACTGACGTTCTTTTGTTTGTTTTGATTTTGTACTCTGACACAAGGTCTCACTATGTAATCCAAGCTGGCCTGAAACTCACTATGTAAACCAGGCTGGCCTTGAACTTCCAAAGATCCACCAGGCCCTACCTCCAGAGTGCTGGGATTAAAGGAGAGTGTCAGCACACCAAGCAGCACCTAAGTTTTTCTTGGCAATTGACAACACCGATTGCAAGCTTTGAAATTAAGAAGTAATTTCTGGGGAATACACTTATAGCTCTGCAATTACTCTGACACTAGTGGTGAAAACTTTTATAGTGCATCTTGAGAATTCTCCCATGAATTAGCATCTCAAAGGTTGGCAACAGTGAAATCCTAATCCTATCATTCCTCAGCTGTTTTGGAATTTTATGGAAGTTTCTATTAGTCTTCTATTCATTTGCTCAATTGTTTATTCACTCCAGGGTAGACTAGGAGACTGCCATGTACCCACAAAGTAATTTCCTACTACTGTCTTACACTTTGTTGCTAAATTAGTCAGTGGAAGCTCCTCACCTTCTCATGCTGGGCTCTTGCTGGTTTTCTTTCTTTTGCATTCTTTAAATATGGCTCTATCGGTCTATAAATACATTTCTACATTTCTTTTTCCTTTATCCCAACACAATGGTCCAAGTTTACATTGTTCTTTATTGCTTTATCCTAGCTCTGAAACAAGTCATTTCTCTAAGAAAATCAAAGAATGGTATTTAAAGACCATTACTGGGTCTGGCAAGAGTTCAGTGACAGAAGCACTCGATGTCAACTCTAAGGACCAGAGCTCAGTCCCCGGAACCCACACAGTGGAAGAAAGGAACTGAATCCCACAAATTGTCCTCTGACTCCACGCACATGTGGGCCGAGGCACACATGCCCACACACAGGCACACAAAAAAATATTTTTATAAAAAAAAATTTTAAATAAATATTTCTTTAAATAAATAAATAAATATTTCTTTAAATAAAAAAAAGTATTTTTATTTAAAGGAAGCATAAACCTGAAAACATGCTAAGTGAAAGAAGTTCAAACCAAGGTCACATACTATATAAATCTGTTTATATAAAATATCAAGAAAAAAAACAACTCATAGAGACAAAGAGTAAATTAGTGGTGGTGAGGGGAGACAGTGAAGGGAGGTGGGGGCTTTAGGTATGGAATTATTATTTAAGAGTAATGAAAATATTTACAAACCTTTATGAGTATGCCAAATCCTACCAAATAATATACTTTAAAACTGCAGACTTTATGGAATTAAAGTTCATCTCAACAATAACAGAAGATCTGCACCTGGTGTGCTTACTGATCCAGGACTACTGTTGCTAAGGTCTTTCAAAGGACAGCACTTTGAAATACATGTTGCTAGCCACATCGGGGACTCACATATGACACATATGTACTTCTTTAATATCTCTCTATCTGCACCTAGATCCTACCAAGATGGCACCACCTAAGCTCAACCCAGCATTGTTGGGCTCACTCTTCTCTTCCCTCCTTCAGGTCTGTAATCTGTCCTTAAAGAGAACCAAATCTAATGTCAGAATTTAAACCAGGCATCATAGTTCCCTTAACCGTAAACTTTGGGATAACGATTTAAGGAAAGTACACTTTACTGAGCAAAGTCCACAGGACACAGAGATACTCACAGTGATACTGTCCAAGAGCTTGGCCATATGTTTAATAATTTCACCATGCTGTGCAGGCTGCATTTGCAACAATTTCTTTATAACAACCACACTTTCAGCAACAACTATTTCTAAAAGACACAGAGATTACCATATTAAAGATGTATAATCAATTCAATTGTAATCTGCCTGCTAAAATGCAAATTTCAATCCCTAAAACATCCTCAATGCTTTAAATCCATGAAAACCATAATTCTGAGCACACTCTCCAGTGTCTGCAATGAATGTGTCTTCTGCGGAATTCACTTTAACCTCTGGCCTCTGTAGCTAGCTCTTAGTTTCTGTAATCCTTGTCTCACCCCTGCAACAAGAGTTCCATTATGTTCCACATTATGTTCTGCCTTTTAGCCAGAACTTTTCTCTAATCAAATACCTAACATCTAAACATTTTCCTCTATTCTAGACTAAACAGGGAGGGAGGGAAGTAGGAAAGATAACCACACCAAACCCTACCAAAGAGATGCATCCAGACACTTAAAACAGTAAGGACCAGGAGAAGCAGGAATGGAATCACCATAGAAACAGCACTCACTTCAGTGCCAAAGTGAGTACAACCATGAACTGATTGCCTGCATGTGTGCTATAAACCCATGTACCTACCTACCCAACTTGGTACCCTCAGAGGCTGCTCTGCATGCAGATGCATCATCCAAAATGCCTTGTGCCTGGCTTCTCATACTGTTTACCAATAGGTGTCTTATCCTTTGCCCTAATTCTTCCATAACTTGTAAACAGCCCTTCAGTAATTCCCTTTAATTACCCCTTTCAAGCATGCCACCTGTTTCTTGCAGGGACTTTACTTAATACCATTGCTCTGTAAGTGACTAGGCAGTTTCACAAGCAGAGGTTTAGATATGAAGTTTTCACAGAGGAGTGGCTCATCAGTAGCCACCTTTGTATTGGCACCAGTAGAGACACATGACATCTGACCTTACAGAGTAACTACTGTATGAGCTATTATTTTGTGTGTATGTGCGTGTACATGTAGGACTTTTTGTTTGTACATGTGCTGTACCTGTATTTGTGCAGAACTGCAGAGGCCAGAAAGCCAAGACTGAGTGTCTTTCCTGGTCATTTTCCACATATTTTGAGATGGACCCGCTTACTGACCTGGAACTCACTGATTCAACACTGTCTAGCCAGTAGGCCTCAGGAATCCTCTGTCCTTACCTCCTCAACTGTCCAACAGACACATGCCACCTTGCCCTACTGCTATGGGTGCTGGGGTCTCGACTCAGGTCCTCCTGCTTGTATGGCAAGTCCTTACCGACTAAGAAATCTCCCCAGCCTCTACAAACTCTTATTTATGCCACAGATGGCCCCTCAAAAAAAAAAGGGGGGGGTACATGGTGTCTTTATGCAGAATTTTGACTTTAAAAGAATTAAGAACTTCACAGATATTAGACAATCCCTGGGCATATACTTCAAAAGTTTACTACTATACAAAATATCACAGTTTATGTTCTGTTAGATTTTTCATTGAAATACATTACTCCAAAGAATATAAATAAAATTTATTATACCTATTCATGAGTAAATATACATGTTTCAAGCTATATCTTTTTCTCTGGGAATAAATTAATAAATATTAGGAAATTAATATTTAAAATTAAAGGCTTCAGTTTACAAAAAATAAACTTCATTTTTGCCTTACAATGTATCATTTTAGAAACAAATACGGAAGCAGAGTTTATATGATTTTGTCTATAACTCAAGCACAGCACCCACAATATCTTTGAACCATTAAAAAATTCTGTAACTATGAGCAAATGCTACTTGTGTTCTGGACCTTTTCTTGTTTCCTTCCTGTCCTCAACAAAGCATCACCATATTATACCTATTAAAGTGGACGGTCACCCTCATTTTATAAATGAGGAATCTGGAGTACAGGTAGGCTGGCTAATTACTTAAGAGAGCATTAACATCCAAGCAGGCAATCCAGTTCTACATATACACAAATAGTCGGCAACAGAGTAAGAGAAGTAGATGGGAAAACTATAACATTTACTTTATGTTACTGTCTCCTTCCATCAGAATGTGAGTGTATAAAGGCAAAGACTTTTATAAGCTAAATGAGTATCTTATTAAACTACTCAACATTTATTAAATATCTCTACAGATTCAAGTTCTCACTAAATGCTTACTGAATTATAAAAAACTAAACAAAATTGAAAACTAATCTTCCATCTAATTCTTTTACTTTATAGTAGGTGCCAACAAGGTTATTCAGACAAACAAATTCTGTTAATATGTTACCTAAAATAAACTACCATAGTCAATTAAATTATCCTAAGTCAATTGAAATGTGAATTTCTCAAACTAAAGAGCCTTAAGAAATCTGTTTTTCAAATTAATCTTTCACACTGATAATGGGCTATTTTACAGCAAGCTTTAAGTCTGCCTTAAAAGATTCTTTGAAATAAAAAAGTAATAAACTTTAAAAAAAAAATAACCAGTATGTGGCAGAAATAATTACTTTAAAATTAATATAAATATTTCTTATCAGAAAAAAAAGGAATCAAAAATAGATGGGAAGACACTTGTGCTATGTTTTGTATTTAAAAAGACTGGCAGTATTCTCACTAATTTCTGATAGATATTTTATACAAGGAGATCTTATAACGAGTATTACACTAGCAAATCTTACGCAATCCATAGAAAGTCCATTACCAAAGACACAGGAAACTGAAGTGTTTTTAAACTTGTACTTGAAACTATTACCCAGAAACAGACAAAAAGACATTACTGTTCCAAGGGAGTCAGACACCGTGACCAACATTTATCATGCTACCCTTTCTTGTTTACCTGCACAGGTAAATTTGTTAGACATTTCTTTCCTTGTTATTTTGGTAAAATTTGAGTTTTAATATCTACATAGGAAAATGTTCTAGCCAGCAAAAGTTTATAGGTTAAACTGTAATCTCATATGTACACACACAGGTCAGTGTTATTCAGGAATAAATTTTGTTTTACTATTTGCTTGGTTTCAGTTTATCATGGGTTCCCCATCAGAAGTACTTACCACAACACAATAGCATTTTCTATGAATTTCTACATATGGAGCCTATGGATAAATTGACCATTGTAGCAAAAAGTTATTCTTCAAGTAAAATGTAAATATAATCAACTTTTGTTAAGTTTGACTTCATAGGTACTTTTTCATATATATCTATGTCTATACATAATGTCGCTATATATAAGAATCAATAAATCATTTCAATGATTTTTACACAGCTTACACATTTTTTAGGCAAACGCTAATTTTAATCCACTTCACAATAATAATAAAAATCTTCTAAAAGTGAGAAGGTAACTTGCTTTTCTCTAACTGGTTCGTCTTATTCGCAAACCATGACCAAAGGTAGAACTGGGACTTCAGGACAGAATAGTGAAACATTCAGACGATAGATTTTCTCTCGTGTTTCTGAAACACTTAAGTGACATTTGGGTACATACAAGCCTGTGGCACTGTGATGGCTTGTAAGGCTAGCTCGTCTTTAGTGGGAAAGCACTGGGTGAACTTCGAGACTACTGAAAGGCTGAGGGCCCAGCCACTGCTCCAAGTTATAAACTCATTTGCCTGCTTCTAGCACCCTCTGCAGGTGAAGCAACAGTACGCATGCCTTCCACGCC
The DNA here is from genome assembly GCF_907164565.1 of Psammomys obesus. NCBI lineage: Eukaryota > Metazoa > Chordata > Mammalia > Rodentia > Muridae > Psammomys > Psammomys obesus. The sequence goes on along the minus strand of NW_026596463.1, from coordinate 872,651 downwards.
AGTAAGAGACAGTCACAGAGAACCTGTGTTACTGAATGAGCAAGATAAATTGTCTTAGTGGGGGCAAAACAAATACTGTTAATTATTTATTTTTTGAGATGAATATTCATTCAAATCGAGAATAAAGTTGCTACTTCCTGTGAGAATACTGAGATACAGAATAAAAGATAACAGCTATAGGCCTTATAAAGAATATCCAATTAAAAATTATATATAAATAAAACTGTGAACTTACCATCCCTGTTGGACAGCAGGCAGACCAGGCCATTGAGGCAAGTGTCGGTAACTTCAATAATGCTGGTTGCACATCTGCCTATCGTCTGAATAGTGGCCGCTGCAAACTGTTTGTCCTGGCTTCTCACATAGGTCTAAAAACAATTTGATTAGTCTCAATACTGGTACTATCAGGTAAACCAAAGGCCATTTTTGATAGCCTTGTCAAGACAAAAAGTTTCAGAACACATAATCTTCTCCTAAGTCCAAGAGGAGGCTGAATACCTGAATAACATCTTTCTTCTCTTGTTACCTAATGTGCTTCCTCCACAGCCAGGGTCATTCACTGTGGGGAGTGGCTCCAGGCTCCCAAATATAGAGTAGAGAGCATCTATCACCCAAAGACGGCAATTAGCTCAGGAGCTGGGCTGAAAAGAGGCTGAGAACATGCTCTGTAAAGGTCTCAGGTCATTTAGCCAGCAGCACCTGTGGGCCCCTGGGGAGAAGGGGCCACCTTCTCAGAACATAATCTAAAAATTCAAGAAAAGGAAAAAAGGGCGAATATGCTGGTATGACAATCGCCACCAGGACAGTTTAGGAATGACAGTGATAGTCACTAAGGCTACCTGTTCACAAAGTCAAGATCATTTTCCAACAGAACTTCCTTAAGTACACGGGGTAGACATGTATTAATGTAAACTTACAAGTAGATGACTTAAGAAAGGAAGTCAACTTGGCAACCTTACATATTTTTTGACTTTGGTTATAATTTTCCTAATCTAAAACTTAAGCTTTTATAGTTTTTCTCAAAAAAAAAAAATATTTCAAACCTCTAATTCTAAGTATGCATTATAGAATTAATTCTATGACTATCTAAAAAAATATGCATTAAAAGTTATCTAAATGAGAAATAAAACAAAAAACCATAAAAGATATGCAAACAATATAGGAATTTAGTGCAAAGTCTCAAGGAGATGACTAAATATTGAAGAAACAAGTGGAGTTTTCTAGTTTCATGAAAGGAAAAACCAAAGTAGACTGAAAACTGCTTCCAAATAAATCATTTCGTTGCTATAACAACAACAACAACAGCAAAAACGCATTGGAGTCGTTCAGGAAACTCCATATTTTACTCACAAAGTTATAAGCAAATTATAAATAAGTATAAGGAAAATACATAAACATAAATAAAGTATTAAATTAGACAGTGCTAAAAATGAACACATAAAGGAAGGATGGATTTGAAAGTTTCACTGAAAAGATCTTATACAACATGCTCACAGTAAAGGAAATAAGCGGATGAACAAAACCTACACAAGTTAACTATTCATTGCTCACTGACTACTCCGAAGAACACAAAAGGCTTGCCTCTTGCTGTCTTGGAGGCGCTAGACATGTGCAGAAAGATGACACAATTACCAGAAACGAGGTAATAGGGACACAAGCAAAGACCAACAGTTAGGCTGCTCCTCCTCCTCAGTATATGAGTTAAAAAGATAAAAACTAAACAACTATCTCCAGCCTAAGAGCCTTAGAAGAGCTGGGAAACCCAATATTCTGGCATGCTCTCTGGTATTCTAATATTATCACAGATTTTTCTAGAAAAAAAAATAAACATCATGGAAGTTCAGTAACCCAGGTAAAAACAAAGAATTCATGGGCATGCAGTAAAATTTTAACATTCCCAAACAATGTAAGTAATATAGTTAAAAACAGTGGTTCTCAACATATTTATATTACAATTCCTAACAGTAGAAAAAACACAGTTATGAAGTAGCAACAAAAATAATTTTATAGTTGAAACTATATTAAAGGGTCACAGCATTAGGAAGGTTGAGAACCACTGGTTAAAAAACAACCTGGTATCCATATTTAGGTTAAAGAAATTCAGTGTGGGCTTATAGAAGAATCATGGCAACAGAATTCATTAAATTTATAAATGTTGAAAACCAGTAACTGCAGGGCTGCTGTATAGGACATGGGGTTCTTAACACTGACACAGGTTTGCTACGGCTGTGCAATTCCATGAAGGCTTCAGAGTTGGTCCTTTCATCATCAAGTGCATAAAGCCAATGAAATAAACTAATCAAAATCAGTTCTCTCCTCTATCATGTGAGCCTGGGGATTGAACTCAGTTATCAGGCTCAGGCGCAAGCACCTTTACCAGAAGACAACATATTGGAGTCACCACTCCCCACACAATTGTTCTTAATACAGCTTAAGTTAAAGGAGCAGAATCGGCAGCCAACTAACACATGCATTTTCACAGGCACAGAAAGTGCTCTCAGAGAACAGAGAGGACAGCTGATGGTTACAGTGTGGATAGAAAACAAAATTCTGAGCCAAATAATAAGCCAAAGCCTTTCCAGTGCTATGGAAACAGAAAAGGAAATACAAGACTATTTATTTTAGGTCATATATGTGTAGTTAATGTTTATTCTCAAAAACAGAAAAATTCCTAGTGCCGATCTCTTCCTAAATCTGTTTTATCTGTGCAACTACACATTTCTAGATTGAGCAGGAGGCTTATTTAACTTAAGATTGAATATATTTTAGAAATTGTAATTAGCATTATATACAAACCTGAAATTCTCGAAGAAGAGTTGATATGTTGGCTTCATTTGCCAAGTTTGTCAAAATTTCAAGCTGCAGTTGAGAAAAAGAGAAAGTAAACATTTTAAAACACAAAAAAGGTGAATTTAATAGAGGCTAAACATCTAATTAAAGATTGATATTTTTAAATCACTATCATGTGAGGCTCTGTATCCTTAAGGTGGTCTTCATCTGTTTCCTCAAGTCTACAGAAACTAGATAATTACATAATTCTTAAAAAATAATTAGGAAAAGAATCCCACATCTTTACTAATTGTCTTAATTTTACAATTTATATCTAATTAACCTAAACAATTTGTTAGCTCAACTTTTATTTTTTATTAATAAAGTTAGAAAACAATTTGCCCTTCATGTAATACTTTTGTTTTCCAGATATAAATTAATTTTCTTGATTGGCTATCTTATATCCAACCTTCCCAGATGCTTAGACAATTTTAATCTCTATTGCTGGATTTATAAATGTAAGAAATGTAAAATTAAAAATCTACACCAACTGAGGTTATTAGAAATATGCTTTACCCATAGAAGAGATTTAATTATTCTAAAGATAGGCACAAACAATGAAACCAATAGAGAACAAACCCAACATGCCTATCAGCACATTCATATCAAGTACTGCCTTAAAAGTAAATGATATATACTCTCCAATTAAAAAGCACAGATTGTAAGGGAATGTTTAATATATTCTGTACATACATCCCTTATTTCGCTGTATCTGTTGGGAACCTATTTGCTAACAATATGGCTTTAATATTCATTTTACTTTGATAACAATATTGAGATAACAATTTTTTAGTGTGGGGAGAAACAAGTTTCATGGATCCCAGGTAGACTTCAAATGTACTATGTAATTAATGACCCAATCTTATTCTCTCTCCCTGTGAAGTCTAGCATTACAGACTTGTACTACCACATGGAGTAGTTAATATTTTTCAAATTTAAAAACTTTCTTTTTGGCAGATTTGGGAACTAACCTAGGTTAGTCTGAGCAGGCTAAGCAAGCAATCTTCCATCGAAACACATTATATAAGCCTTTGTTCAAACGACTTTCAAAAAATATTCTCAACTCTAAGTGTATATATTACATAGAACTATTTTTCACTAAAACACATGGAAAGATTTGCCAAATTGATGCAAGATCATCCCCAAACACTGTTCCCTATGAGTAAAGAAAGACAAGCTTAGCAGATGAGACAAAACCAAACATCAAGGTTTTGCTTCCACACAACTGTTTTCTATGTTTATGTTTTACTAACTACCTCCATAGTACGTAAATACAAAGACATCCTATGCAGTTACTCACTCCCTTTGATGTAAAAATGCCTTTGGCTCACATTCATGACTTGTAATGTTTCATAATGATAAAGCAGGAGCAGCACACACTTTTAATGCAAGCATTCAGGATGTAGAGGCAGGCTGATCTCTAAGTTCGAGGATAGCCTGGTCTTCAGAGTAAGCTCCAGGACAACCAGGTCTACACAAAGAAACCCTGTCTTGAAAAACTGGGGAAAAAAAAATGTTGTGTCTGTCTTTCACCAATTCTCTTATGAATAAACTCAGTCTCAATATATGAAGAATGTTTACTCTTTCTCCATTAGTTTCTAATATCTCTTACATAGCACACATTACACAGAAATGTTGCTGTGCCTGGGTATATTTCTAGGCACTTACTGCTCTGTCTAAATGCCATGATGTCTCACCACCACGCTCTGTAGCTCTCCTGCAGTGTATACCACAGGGCTTTTATAATCTCTACCCCCAGCCTCTCAAAAAACCCACACACCCACCAACCACAAAAACATTCACAGAAAGTTTTTCATCAGCCTCCCTCAGAATCAAAACCACTTTTTTTTTTATTATAGGACTTAATTCAAATCACCACTGTCCACCTAAAGAATAAAGCACTAAATTTATGTACACACCTGTCCATTTTAGCATGTTAAGTTAACCAAGATACAGGTAACTTAACACATCTGAATGTTGCACAATAACCAGCACATAATAATAGGCTGCAAAGTATAAAGAAAAATTTCAAATAAATTAAAAAAAAAAAAAAAAAGGGGAGACTCCAATTTACAGGGCTGGGAAATAGCTCAGCTGGTAAAAGCAAGGACTTGAATCGATCCGTTGGGCATGCAGTGTGCACTTGTGTTCTTAGAGGAGACAGATGCAGGACTCCTGGCATTCTAGACAGTCTTTCCTGCCTACCTGGGAAGTCCCAGGCCACCCAGAGGAATGAGGAGGGATGGAGCGAGGGAGGGAAAGGAAGGGAAGATGGAAGGAAAAAAGAGGAAAAGAAAAGGAAAAAGGAAAGAAAAAAGGAAAAAGGGAAGGGAAGGGAAAGGGAAAGGAAAAGGGAAAGGGAAAGGGAAGGAAAGGAAAGAGGAAAGGAAAAAGGAAAAGGGGAGGGGAGGGGAGGGAGGGGAGGGGAGGGGAGGGGGGGAGGGAGGGAGGGAGGGAGGGAAGAAGGAAGGAAGGAAGGAAGGAAGGAAGGAAGGAAGGAAGGAAGGAAAGGGAAGGGACACAGGTGCTAGAGAACCTGTATGAAACATACAGACCTTCAGTGTCTTGATCATAGTTGGATCAGTGGACCTGACATAGAAACTCTTCAGGTAAGGTTCAAACATACCCTAAGTCCACAAAAATAAACGTGTAAGTATATTTATTACATCAGGGGTACTTCTTTGCTCTTTGAATTAAATACTTACAATATACATACCTTTCTCTGAATTGACATAGTTGCAATATTTTGTAAGACAATATACTGTACTTCCCTAGAAGTTAAAAGAAATTTCAGTAGATATATCCAATGAAGTATCATTGAGAAAAAAGAATCTGTATGAAAACTCAGTGTGAACAAAATTCTTAAATGCAATACTCAAAGATAGTAAATATGGTATCTTCATCTTCTTTTTAATGCATTTTTACTCTAGAATATTAAAAATTTAAAGCTACAGTTAGAACCCATTTTATAATATTGTACTTCTAAAATATAAGGCCAGTATCATTGTTCTGCACACATTAAGAGGAGGGAATATTCTTAGGATGACTGAAGGAAATGTTATCGTAGTGCTAGCCTAAATTCTTATCAGAAGGCTCACAGTGTCATTGAATCATGAATCAGAATGCAAGCCTGATTAGAAGATAGTCATGTTACCTCTAGATCCTAATATCAAATAAAGAGTCTGGATCTGGTATTAAATTCACATTAATGTGAGTAAGGACTTTATATCAAAGAACCACTCCTGATCCTTCTAGTGTCCTTTGATCTATCCACTGGAAATATTACTGAGCTGGTAACAAGGAATGGTTAGAGATAAAGCAAAGGAGAACAGCACTGAATGAAACTACTTCTGGCTTATTTCTCAATCAGCTACAGATGAGCAATGGCTGAGGTTGTAGACCAAGGAGTTAGGAACAAAAATAGGTACCAAGGACCATGCATGAAGAGGACCTAGACCCCCTGCTCAGATGTAGCTGACTGGCAGCTCAGTACCAGGTGGAATCCTGAGTAAGAGGAGCAGAGGCTGCCTCTGTCATGAACTTGACTGCCTGCTCTTTGATCACTTGCCCCTGGTGATGTGGTCTTGATGAGACTTGATAAGCTAGAGTCAAATGGCAGGGGAGGAGAACTCCCCCTTTCAGTGGACTAGGGGAAGGAGATGGGGGGAAAAGGGAGGAAGAGAAGGACAGTGAGATGAGGGAGGGGTTTACAATCGGGATAAAAAATTAATAAATTGTAAAAAATAAATAAAAAATAAAAGAATATATATGTAAAGAAAAAATAAGCACACACCTTCCATCCCAAAAGAAAACAATTAAATCAAACAGCTAGTATTGTAAAATGTCTAGGGTACACTGAACAGCAGAACAATGAATGTCATTTTCAACATAATAAAAATCTAATGCTAAATTTGAAAGAACTCATCATGGAAACTCTAAGTTTTTTCAAATTGATGATCTGAACTACTGAATTATTATATGGAGGAAAAATTTAAAAGGTAGCCATATTGCTCTACGATCAGATCTAACACACTGAGCAAACCAAACTGAGAACACATCAGTCAAGTTTTCAGAGATTCCAGACTAACTAAAACTTTGAAACAACAAGACTGTCATGACTAGAAGGTAAAACACATCTTCTCTAGATCACATCATACTTTAATCTTTTAGGTCTGAAGCTAAAAACTTTCCTTTTTTTCCCATTAACATTGAGATCATTTTATAATAATCCATTAAGTATGAGATCTTATTTATGAAATAGTCAACTATATATCCCAGGACTGGACGACAGATTACATTTGCTCCAACACTACTTCAGAGAGACCATGACCTACCTGTTGCTACGAAGTAGGCGCACCAGCGATTTAGAAATAACGCCAGCCTCTGACTTGGGTGAGATGTGCCAATACAGCTGAGCAACAGCCATAACCACCTGGAAGAAGAGACACGGGAGGCACAGTGAACACCTGAGCAACAGCGTCAAAATGCATACTCACACTGTGTTTCCTTTAAACACTTCAAAATTTCTGTGAAGTGAAATGAAATACCCAAGTCTTGGTAGTGGGTTGAAGTCACTTCAGGAAGTGCTCACATCTGAGAGCACAACATTGCTAGTGTCATTAAGGATGGTAGCATTAAGAATGTGATCGTATTGAGTAGAAGGGGCCCTAAATCTAGTCAGAGTCTCCTTACAAGATACAAAGTGGAAAACACAAACAAACAAACAAACGACTGTCAAATGAAAGCAGGAAGTAAGAAATGCAAGGACCTTCAGATGAGGAGACAGCTTCTCCCTTGGATCCACGAGAGGGACACCTGACTTCAGACTTCAGGCTTCCTGGAATCTAAGAAACTCCTGTCCTTCCTTCTCCTCCACATAGATTGTGGCAATTTATATAGCAAGGACAGGAAACTAACACATACTGAGAAAAGAAAATGACATTTAATGAACTGCCTAAGGAGACAGCAGCCCTGGGCAAAAACCTGTGTGCTGCCCATTTGTGCTGGGGCTGAGACACACAGAAGTTCTAAAGAGCAGCAAGCATGACTTCTAAGCCATGCAGAGACTGCAGGAGCAGCAGCAAGCTCTGTGAAATAAAGGGAAACCATTCAAAATGTAACAAAACTCTTGACTTTTTAAGATGGTTTTACTTTAAAACCAGCCTTCAAGTCGCCCAGAGCTATGTTGAGGGGGACAGAACGTTTCTCAAAAGAAGCCAGTGCTGTGCTTCTCTTACATGCCTCTACATTTAGACTCGAGCATAGACTGCTCACCACCAAGCACCCAGGTTAGTACAGGAACTGCAGGAACACAGCAACTTTTCTGACTCAGAGGACAAATTAATATGAATTTACTTCTGCTCAGTCCACCAAGTTCAAAAGGTATATAGCATGAGCTTTAGGCATGCCTAGATAGCATGCCACATCCCAGGGTATTTGAGCTAAAGACATTCTTCCGGAGCTAAAAATCATCTTTAAAAACAACAATTTATGGGATCCTAAATGTACTGTTCTTTGTTAATACTTAAAAAAGTAATAATTATGTTGGCTTTGTGGCTTTCAGACAGAACCTAGGAATTCTAGAACAAGATGATCACTTGTGATCTTAAGGTCTCTTCCATAAACAAAACATTCAAACCCATATGCAAGAATATAAACTGTATGTTCTGTATGTGTCAAGACAGAGCTTTTACTTGGTGTGTCATCTTTTGAATACATTAGTCATGCCAGTCCCAAATCCAAAAGGTCCTTCCTTTTGCTTAATTATGTATAAAAACAATAGCTTAAGATTTTTTTAACACCAATCTGAAATCTGAAGGTCAATTTTTAATAGCCACTAAGGACACTCTCCCAATTCCAAAATCCAGACTGGTTAAAAGACCTCAACCCCCAGGCCTTCTCCAGTACACCATTCCACACTACACACTTCTTTGTGTTTAACTTTATTCGATCTACATATTTATTTATTACAATTTATTCACTTTGTATCCCACTGTAAACCCCTCCCTCGTCTCCTCCCAGTCCCATCCACCCTCCGTCTTCTCCCCCTATACCCTTTTTCTAGTCCCCTAATAGGGCAGGACCTCCTCCCCTTCTATCTGACCCTAGCCTATCAGGTCTCATCAAGGCTGCTGTATCATCTTCCTCTGTGGCCTGGTAAGGCTGCATGGCCCCAGGGTTTGTTGATCAAAGAGCAGGCCAATGAGTTCATGTCGGAGACAACCTCTGTACCCCTTACTAGGGAACATACTTGGAAACTGAGCAGCCAATGGGCTTCCTTTGAACAGGGGGTCCAAGTCCTCTCCATGCATGGTCCTTAGCTAGAGTATCACTACACACTTCTTGGCTGCCCATGTCACCATCACCATTCTCATACTGGCAGAGGAGCCTCGGAACCTTCTCCTAGCTGTGCCTCCAATGCAGTCACAACACTGACCCATCACACTTCTTAAACAAACTCCCAAAATTGCCTTTGAAACTTGAGAACGTGTGTGTGTGTGTGTGTGTGTGTGTGTGTGTGTGTGTGTGTGTGTG
>NW_026596463.1:800186-863278 GCF_907164565.1 Psammomys obesus | reverse complement strand
GTGTGTGTGTGTGTGTGTGTGTGTGTGTGTGTGTGTGTGTGTGTGTGTATGTGTGTGTTTTGAAACAGGGTCTCACTATATAGTCTCAACGGGCTTGAAACTCCCTATGTAGTCCAGGCTGGCTTCTAACTCACAAAAACCCACCTGCCTCTACTTCCTAAGTGCTGGGATTAAAGGTATGAGCCACTACACCAGGCAAGAATAAGGGGTTTGTTTGTTTGTTTCAATCTTTCATAATTCTTCAAAAATCATTTAAATGTACACAAAGCAAGGTAACACAATGTACTCCAACCCATGGCAGCCTATTTGGTGAGCTAGCAAATAAGCAGCACCAAATATGCACAGAAACAACAAAAAACGCTAGGATTCAACACCTGGCATTGTCAGCAAGCATCTGAATCATAAAATCAACTTCCTAGACAAAATGAAGCTAACAGTGAGTTCATAACAGACGGTAAGTGACAGACACTAAGCAGACTCTAGAGTACAGTAAAACTTCAGCACACATTTACCACTATGAGTTTATAGTTTACTATGACTGAATGGGCTTTTGAATAATAATTTGGAAATCATATTATTATAGTAAGATAAAAAAATACTTCTGTTAATTGCTAAGTTAAACAAACTTCTAAAGGCTAAATTCTCCAAAAAGTACAAGAAATAAAAAAAAAAGGAGTGAGTAAAGTTCCTTATATTTAAAGTTTTACTAATCGGAAAAAACAATTCACTATTTTCTTAATTAAAACAAATTTGAAGAAATGCTTAACTTCAATCTGTCAAGCCTTTATAACTGCTATCAGTAAATGTAAGGTAGAAAAGAATAAATTCAGTGACACGTAAAGGCAGTGGTCAGGGGCTGAAGCGATGGCTCAGTAGTTAAGAGCAGTTACTATTCTTGCAGAGGACGCTGGCTCACACCCTCTTCTAACCTTGCAGATGTGCAGGATGCACAACTGGTACACAGAGCTCCCGGGATAAGACATATATTTTCATTATATGTCTTACTAGAATCTAATCCTCTTGGTTAAAATGAATGCATACTTACTAGCACTTTGAATGCATGAACTAGGCTTAAAAGTCTTCAGCGAGGAGGGTGGACATATTATAACGCATTACTTGTTTTTTCTGGTCTATATTCTTAGTACATATTTGTCTTAACTTTAAGGTTATTTAAAACAAAAGATATCAAACAAATAAGCAAAAGCACGTAAGACACAAACAAAGATAATTTTTAATTACTAACAATTCCAATTAAGCTTACTGCCATGAGGCATGTCGCCCCAGTGCTGGAGGCCTCAGACATGGAAGGCATGCATCCATCCCTGTGCTCCACGCCAGCATTTCTGCTACATTTCAGCCTCTTAGGAACTTTACCAGGCAGATTTGACATCATGGAAAACCACTGTACCTGATATTCTCACCTATGATAGCATACCTGAGAGACACACCTCCATCCTTCAAATGGCCTAATAGTCACCAATCAATCAGAAATAAAGTAAACTTATGTCTTTGAACAAGCCAGTTAACACAACCAGAGAAAAGCAAATGACATATCAAGCCAGGCATTCTCATCAAAACCTGATTTTGCATGTCTAGAAACGAAGAAGGCTAAGAAAATATTTAGAATATAGACTTCATCTTATATCCCACATATTTCCAGCTACCCATCAATACGTGCTGTGTGAACACTTCACTCACACACTCAGCACTGAATAATACGCTTTCAGTCACTGTCTTGGTTTTAAATCTGTGAAACAGTTCTTTCTGGTCTCAACATACCGCTGCATTCCTGCTCTGAAGCAAAGGCTTTGTGTTTCTAATCAAGAGCCTGTGGTCTGGATCCATAGCATATGGCTTCTTCTTGTCACTCTTTTCCTTCTCTTCATCATCGGATTCATAGAAATTCTTTTCGTTGTCATCTAGACTATCATCCTGTGAAGAAAAGATACAATCCCAAGATGAGGTAAGATCGAAGCCAACACCCTACCCATCCAAAGGGACTTTAACTTTGAAAATGTCTACAGTAAGAGGATACAGAGATGGCTCAATCCAGTTCCATCCCCAATACCACGTGGAAGCTGGGCACAGTGGCACACACTTGTAATCCCAGTCCTAGAGAGACACAGTCATCCCCAAAGCTCAATGGCCTTAAAAGACCATCTCAAAAAAGAAAAAAAAGAGTGGCCAGTTCCTAAGAAATGACACTGAAAGCTGCCTTTTCTGTACATGCATGCACCCAAATAAACAAATAAAAAAAAAAAAAAACTACAATAATAACTTACTGTAGAATTCTGCTTTAGGGGCAACACAAAACATTATACAACTGACATGGAAAGGTTGATTTTTCTCATTATAATAGATAATATTTCTATTATACTACATAGCAAATCACAGAGATTCTCACAGTTGTTCAAAGAGAGGAAGTGATGATTAGATTCTAGTAAGACATATAATGAAAATATATGTCTTATCCCGGGAGCTCTGTGTACAAGTTGTAGTCATTCCAACTGGACCAAAGGGTAAGAAGACGGAGGAGTGCTGGGGACAGTGGTCAGAAGCAGAAAGTCTAAGCCCTAAGAACTAGGCAGCAAGGTCCTTAGGAGAAAGCCTAGGTTTCACATTAGGATTGTCTGTAGGGATCTAGGCTTCTGTTTATAAACAGACTCTTAGTCTCCCAAACAAGTATACACAGACACAGCAGTATCATGTACATTCAAGTACAATTTACAGGTAATACTTTAAAAAAAAAAAACCCAACAAACATACAGCACCTCCTTCATCAGCACTTTGTTCTCACTTTTCTGTTTTAGTTATCTGAGTCATCTGAGATCCAAAAATATACTGCAGAAGGTTCCAGAAATTAAAAAAAAAAAAAACTCTTAACCTTTGATTTATGAAGAATTCTTAGTAGCAATGTTCATACTCTCTGTTGGGAGTGGGGTTAGGGTGGGGGTGTGAGAAGCTGTCAATATCTTGGACAGGTAGCAGGTGAGTTCAGGCTACTGGACAGAAAGAATACATAAGTTACAGGGATGGATCACATCCCAGGTAGGAACATAAGTAAACACTGAGCTTGAATACCAAACCTTAACAGTAATTTGACTGAATGTAAATAAATCTGTCAATTAAAAGACAAGTCCAGGGGCTAGACAGATGGCTCAGCAGTTAAGAGCACTGGTGCTCCTCCAGAGGAAACCAGGTTCAATTCTCAGCACCCACATGGCAGCTCAGAACTGTCTTTAACTCCTGTTCCAGAGGATCTGACACCTTTACACAGACATACATGCAGTCAAACACCAGTGTACCTAAAATAAAATAATTTTTAAAAAGACCAGTCCAGTAGATTAAAACACATAACCCAACTGTATGCTGCATACAAGAAACTTACTTGACATTAAAGGCACAGGTAGACTAACACTTCTAACTAGGAAAAAAAAAAGTGTAACAGTGTTAGAGGCAGCTGTACACATATCACCCTCACACAGTCACTTCAGAGCAGCAGGTAAAACTGCTATAGGAAAACACGACATGTCCACAGAATGGCTAATTTCTCAGGTTATTTCTAGGGAGCCCAACGTGGCCTTAAACTCATAAGACTGCTGGCTCAGCCTGATCAGTCTGTATACAACATTCTTGAAATGATGAAATCATACAAGTGGTTAGCAGAGTTTCAGGACTGGGGAAGTTGCTATGCTGAACACTGCAGACATTAAAGGGAAAGGGAATTACTGAACTTTCAGTAGCCTGATTATACTGCTCACCTACAGTTTTGCAAAAGGTCTCTATTGTAAAGGGACACCAGATCTCCTAAATTCTTTCTGTTTGTTTGATTTGTTTTTTTAAAACAAGGTATCTCTGTAGAGCCCTGGCTGTCCTGGAACTTGCTCTGTAGACCAAGCTGGCCTTGACCTCACAGATATCTACCTGCCTCTGCCTCTCAAGTGCTGGGATTAAAGGCGAGCACTACCACTACCTAGCCCTCTAAATTAATTCTTAAAATTGCATGTGAGTTTCAATTCTTAAAATAAAAGTTTAAATAATAAAAATTAAGGGGATAAAAGCACTAACTCAAAAAGCAATTTCTATATGTGTACATTACAACAATAAATGAAATTCTCAAAAAAGCTAATATTTTTCACTTGCAAGAGCTTCCACTTGCAAGTACTTGGCAAGAAGACTGAAGTTTTTACCTTACACAAATATCACTAGAAAAAAACAAAAAACAAAAAACAAAACTTTCACCAAAAGTAAATTTTAGGGCTTATCCAAGGGTTGCTAAATCTAAATTAAAATTTTTATAGAACTTATCTAAACATGGGGCTGTAGAAATGATTCCACACTTAAAGTACTTACTGTGCTTTCAGTTGAGTTCCCAACACCCGAGGCAGGTAATGCACAATCACCTGCAACTCTAACTCCAGAATATCTAACGCCTTTGTATGACCACCATAAGCAACCGTACATATATGTGCATATCCACACACACACATAAATCTTAAAAAAATGATAAAGAAAGAAGAAAGAACACGAATGAACCCAAAGCAGTTGGTGAAGGTTTGCCTAGCACGCACAAAGCCCTGGGTTGAAACCTACAACCACATAAACTGGTTTGGTAGCATATCACTGGAGTCTCTGCACTCAGGAGGAATGAAGCACAGAGTCAACCTTGCCAGCTCAGGTTCCATAAAACCCTGCCCATAAACAAGAAATAACTTGGTTAACCAGAGAAAATTCACTCAATTTAAACTCATTGAAAACAAACATCTTTTAAAAATAATATAATATCTACCTTCAAATTAAACTAGAAATTATCTGTTTATTATGGTACAAGATTTAATCCCAGCTCTGAAAAACAGAGGAGGACTGAGAGCTCCAGACTGAGTATTCAGTATGGGGATACGCAGGGAGACTCTCTAAAGCAAAATTAATTGAATAATTAAAATTAAATGCAAACTAGAACTTACTACCTTTACTTAAACAAACTGCTTTCTCGTAGTGTTTATAGAGGACTACTAAAAGTAAGACACACTTTCATAGCAAGGAGAGAGGTGGCTGCTTCTTTACTGAGCTCCAGGCCAAAGTGGTTCTAGGTTCTAGGATACCAAGAAACACTGTGTAAAAAAATCAAGTATAAAGCATGCAATTACTGTATTCCAAATATTATGGCTGAACTATAAGCACTTGCTTAAAACCTTAAATCAATACTAATAAACATGTTTAAATTCTACCAAACACAAAACTACAACTAGCAAATGAAATTCCAAAATGCTCAAAAATTCTGCTTTTAATAAGCAATTATTTGTTCTGTTCTTCTTTGTTATTAATTAATATATTTTATTAGAATTTTATTATATTACTTTAATGGAGAACATATTTTTAATACAATTTTTACTCAAAAAATGTTTAGGATTATGGTAATAATTTTAGTCAAAAAATTTCAAGGAAGTAATTTTCTTTCATTACTATTTTCCCACACAAAAGTCAAAGATCTTATATAACGATTTAAATTTTTTCTAGAAATTCTTATATTAATTTTTGCAAATTCCTAAAATAAGAGAGTATTTGAAATAACATTTACACGTGGCCCTAAGAAGACAAAAAGTTAAATACCTCAAAAAGTTAAAATGAGATTTAAAAAAAAAAAAAAAAGAAAGAAAGAAAAGAAAGCACGTTGCCTGTGGACAAAATAGCTGACATCAATTATTTATTAAAGACAATCACCTCAAAACTTCTACTCTACCTTTTTACAAAATTTCAGTTTTCTCTCATCTTTTCGGTCTTTGGAGACAAAGAGACTTGCTATGTATCTGTGAGCAGGCCCATTTCAGGCCCTGAGAGTTGGGGTTACAAATATGCACCACCATGCCCATCTCTCAGTTCTCTGGCTCCGTGTCAGGTGCATGCAAATGTCCGGAGACAGGACTTAGAAGAAGGGGAAGGTAGGTAGGAGTCGGAAGGCTCATTATGTGAACACAGAAACAGTTCCACAGGGGCGGGAACCAATCAGCAACAACAGGGTTAAGTCTGTATTGACCACGGATGTGTTTTTTTTGATATCTTTAACTAGTATGAAGAGAAAATGGTTCAAACAAAAGGGAAGCCAGATACATAGTGGGTGTACAAGGACACGCCGATCTGGCGTCACTGCTAGTGTATTCCGAACCTCTCAATGTTGTCATTACTCATGGTAAAACCTGACGGAAGGAGATGTAGATTATAAAACTGCTATGGAAATTAAGTTCATTTAGTGATGCTTACACAGGGTCAGCCTCTGGTACAAAGTCAACAAGAAGAAGACGGGCCCCTATGACCCAAGGAGAGGCTCCTGCCTGTAGAGCTGTGGAGAGCAGCCTGCACTCAACACACCATACAAGAAACATGGTTCATATGTTCAAGGAATTAAGAGATAAAAAGTTTTTATAGAAATGTCAGATTTAATTTTTATGTCATTTTTTATATAAAGGGCTATATAATTTTGGTAATCAATTTCAGAGTTAATTAAATTTGTCAATCTTTTTAAAAAAATCAACTGACTGCCTATACTTTGTGACACTTTTGACCCATCAAATGGGGAAAGATTTGTACGATCTTAAAGATAATAAATAACTTATTTAACTGAGTTCAGAGCTGCCATACCTTTGACACCACTGAAGAGTTGAAAGATAGTCATTCTTTGTTAAAAGTTATGTGAATTGTGGAATGAATCTTACTTTTCCCACATCTAGGAACAGAATAGAAACTTAAACAAGCGAAGGGAAACAAGCTATATTAAGAAAGCTAACTGGTCTGTCTGCTTAAGAGTAAAAACAAATGAATTTGAAAGACCTTGAAATGAACTTTATAGAAATTACCAAATGTTCTACTTAGAATGTTACCATTTTCATAAACACAAAAGATAAACCAATTCTAACACCTCCACTCATACTGAAAGACATCATCTATAAATATTCTATTTTTAGTAGAACTGCTTATTTTCAGAGTGTCCACTATAGTGTTGAATACTTTCTGATCTGAAAAGTGACACCAGGTAGCTCTGGTGTGCTCTGTTAATTTGGTGCTATGCAGAAAGGCTTCTCCCATACACCTACGGAAGCTATGATGGAAGCCTTTCACTATTCTCCCACACATGAAACCCTTATCAGAGTACCCTGCATATTACATACATATTACATACATACATATTACTGTATTTGTTATTCTGGTTTCTCAGAACACATAACAAAAAAAAAAAAAAAAAGAAAAAGAAAAAAGGAAACTAAGTTATTTAATTCAATATTAAAAACTAAAAAACAAAACAAAAACAAACAAACAAAAAAACCCCACTAATTTATTTATTTCAAGGGGCACGGAAAGAGAAACATCTTTTAGAGGTGCTCCCACCAAAAACATTCAATTATTGGGCTACATGGGTGGCTCAGTGGGTGAACACTCAGGCTCAAGCACACGAATCTGAGCTCAGTCACAGCGCAGAGGCTGGACATGGTGGCGCACAGCTGCAACGCCAGCACTGGAGGAAAGACAACACATTTCCAGGGTTCACTGGCCCACATGTCCAGCCACAAAAGCATGCTTCAGGTTCAGGGAAAGACTCTGCCTTTGAAAGAGCTATAGTGGGCTGGACGGATTGCCCAGAGGTTAAGAGCACTCACTGCTCTTGCAGAGGAGTCAGGTTTGCTTCCTGGCTCGCAAATGGCAGCTCACAACTGAAGGGACTCTGGCCAGCTTGAGCACGTCAAGCATGGATCTGGCAGCCCTTGTCCTTCTCTCCTATTTCCTCTGCCTTGATAAAAACTGTTGGATTACATTTCTTCAGCTAGACACCAAGGTTTATTCCCTTATTTGGCCACTTCCTCCTCCTCAAGCTGACACCGAGGTCCTGCTATTCAAGTCCAGCAATCAAAAGCCCCCTTTGGCTCACCTAATGAACACGCCCAATTAAATGTAAACACCTCATTCTAACACATTTCCCCTTGTACCTTTATAAACTGCCACTTGCCTAAGGGCCACATCTGTCTTCTCTCTATCCAGAGGCAGTCCTTTCTCCCCTGGGACAAATACCCTCCTCCCTCTCCCTTACTCCTTTCCCATTCCCTATTCCCCATGGCAGCCTCTTATTCCCTGCCCTCTGTCTTTTTACATCCTTTGGGGCGAGAACTGGGTCTTCTGGGTCCTGAGTCCATACTTTTCCTTTCAACAACTATCTGTAGTTCTAGTTCCAAGACATCCAGCACCCTCTTCTGGCCTCTGAAGGTACTATACAAGTGTGGTACACACACAGACACACAGACACACAGACACACACACACACACACACTCACACAGGTTAAACACTCACACATATAAAGTATTAAAAGGTAATTGATGAAAAATAAACATTCTAACATTAAACTCTTGCTACCACATGCAACCCATGGGTGAGCACACTTGCACACAAATGTATACATGCAAATTTTTTTAAAGATTCAAGTACTATACATGTTCCTATTGAGGAAGTGTCGCAGTTTGCATGAGAACTGCATAAGTCCTCATAGGCTCATATATTTAAATGCTTGATCCCTAGCTGGTGGAACTGTTTGGGGAGGATTAGAAGGCATGGCCTTCTTGAAGGTTGCACGTCACTGTGGGTAAATGTCAAGGTTTCATAAACCCACACCATTCACAGCGTGCCTCTCTCTGCCTGCTGCCTGTGGCTAAGATGTAAGTTCTAAGCCACTGCTCCAGCATCCTGTCTGCCTGCTATCATGCTCTCCACCACGATGGTTATGGACTCACCCTTTGAAACTGTAAGTAAGAGCCCAATTCAATGCTTGCTTCTCTAAGTTGCTTTGTTTGGTGTCTCTTCACAGCAATACAAAAGTAACTAAGACTGTCAGAGGAGCCACATACGAAGGGAGGGAGGTTGAGACAGTGAGACACCCTCAGACACAGACACACAGAGACTTGTTTTTAAATCTTCTCATCTCATTTGAAAAGTAGCGTCCAACTTGAACTAAGGAAAGCTTTGTGGTTTCAAAGCATTTAAGAATATATGCTTGAGCAGACACAGCTGTAACGGTGTGATAGAGTGCCACACAGGAACCTAGGAATGCTGTGGGATCAAGGAGGACTAGGAGCCAGGCAGCGGAGTGTTTACATTTTCGTAACTTAAAATGCAGAGTCTAATCCAAGAAATACACTTTTGTGGAAAAAACAACCAAAAATCTATACTCTTGCACTTTGAAATAGTCTCGGTATTCACTAGGAATTTTAGTAAGGTCTTAACACTCTACAGAGTACATGCAAGAAGCAGAAATGGGACTTATGGAGGAAAGACAAAAAACAAAAAAACAAACAGGTCTTGTGTTTTTCCTCTGTCAATAATGCACCCACACGAGCTCAAAAATGACAAGGTCAAGAGAGTTAGATACGCCTCACATGGGGAAGGCTCTTACTCATAATATGCCAGCAACATTCAAACCCTGAGAACAAGAGAACAGGCAACCCAAGAGAACCTATCCCCTTACCCCATTTCTTTATTTCTCTGTGTCTCTTTATTTCTCTCTCTTTCTCTTTCTTTCTCTCTCTCTCTCTCTCTCTCTCTCTCTCTCTCTCTCCTCCCACACACACTCACTCACTCTCAAAATCTAACACCTACCTCCAGGAACCATCCAGAAATGGAGGCAGAAAACAACGTAGAATGAGAGGATGAAGGAGTTCTGAAACACTGTCTTCTGGACATGCCCTAAAGTGGTGAGTGCCTGTGAAGGGTCATCAGCACTGCATGGAGGAGCACTGCAAGGGCTCAAAGGGAGGAACTATAGTCAGTTATGGGTAATGGGAGCCGGTGGGAGAGTCATACTCCTTGATGGTGTAGGCTCTGGCAATTTGCCCTTATTCAAGTAAATGACCTAATTAAATGAGGTAAGGCACACACACAAAAGACATGGAAGTGTGGGCAGTACTTGGGAAAAAGAAAGGGTTCAGTGGGGATGGGGAAAAAGGTGATGGAAAATATAATCAATGTACATTGTATGTGTATGAAGTTGTGAAAATTATGTTTAAAGATGGCCAATAAGCACATGAGAAGATGCTCAATAGCTTATGTCATTAAGGAATTATAAACGAAGAGAAGCTACGACCATCAACACCTACCAGACAGGACTAAGGAGCAGAGCCAGGCCGATTTTTACAACAGGGGAACTACTGCACATGATGAACAGAGCATACCAGAAACCTACAGGCTTTAGCTGGTGCCAATGTACTAATGTAGCTATAGAGACTTAAAGGTACAGATCCATGCATGAGAACTAGGGCACACAGAAATCCCATCACTTACAACTCATCTGACTCTGAACCAAGGATTGCTCTTTTTAAAACCTTGTTTTGAACAACTGAAACAAAAGCAGTGGGCTGGAATATCTCAACCTGTGGAGTATGAAGGCAAGTTCTCCCTCATCAATATAGCTTCACTGTACACAGGGCACTCACCTCAGAAGACACACATATCACACAGGTTCCTGACGGCAACATCACAGGTAATGTGTAGCTCTGCAGGAGGAGTCTGAAGAGGCACAGGCAGGGGGCCTCTGTAGGAGGCCACAGTGTGGGAACTACACTTCACACAATCCTTTCTGAAGAGCCTGCACTGGGAGCTCCAAACACAGCACTCAGGCTCGGAGAATAATCTTTGCTCTTTAGAAGGATGTGAAAACAGGAGACAGACATTTTATCTGGGCTTGGTAAGAAATAAACACAAACTATCATCTTTTTGTCAGTTTACATAGCAACAAAGAAAAAAAGGTTGCAATGGCTAAAACCATAAACATTTTATGTCTAAAATTTGATGAAAAGAAACTATTTCTAAAACATATACTTGCCCATGATATGAACAAAGATACTGGGCCTCATGAAAACAAAAGGTACCGTGCACAACAAGCCTCTCAGATACTAGTAAAGTGCTGGCAGAAATGGACATTTTAATCCTCTAAACTCGGGTGTTTTGAGGTGAAGCAGGTATTTATCACCGTCCACAGGTAGAGAACAAAGATATATGAGACATGCATAGCCATAGTCTCACATGTTAAAAGGACTGGACTGAACACAGGGACAATTTTTCTTCTTCCTGTCATCTCTCCCCTTTACTAATCTGACAACTGCTGACAACCAGCCTTCTGAATTCCTCAACAGCCTAAAGGGCTGTAATAATGTCCTTAAGATGTACACCAAAATCATACAACCTTGCTGCCTCCTTCGGGTTTAGATGGTTCCTTAAGGGTTCTCCCCTGCAGCACCCAGGACAGTCCATTAACTGCCTCAAATCACCATAAGAATGGTAGCCATTTGCATCCTGGAAGATAGCCACCTCACACAGTGTAAACACAAGGAAGCAATCTCTCTGCTACAGCTGCTTATAAGGACAGAAGTCCCTCTAATGCAGGTCGCGACCCCTCAGGGGAGACTGAATCACTTTTTCACAGGAGTTGTCTATCAGATATTCTGCATTTTAGATATTTAAATTACAGCCCGTAGCAGTATCAATATTATAATTATGAAGTAATAATGAAATAATTTAGAGGCTAGGGTTCACCACAAGGAACTGTATTAAAGGATCGCAGCCTTAGGAAGGCTGAGAACCACTGCTCTAAAGGTACCCTGATGGCTTCACACAAACTTAATTACCTCCAAAAGGCTATCTCCAAATACTACTACCTAGAAGGCTAAAGTTTCATCATTCCCTGACATAAGGTGAGTTGTTCTAACAGGAGCAGAGGGCTAAGTGGTTAGCCTAACTGCTCAGATGAGTCAACTATTTGCACACAGGCAAGCAGGAGTTCAGCAAGAATACTTTTATAACTTTTTCTAAAGAAAAAGTGAAACGTCATCTCCCAGAATTCACTATGCAACACAGGGTGTGTACAGTGCTGTGAGACACCCCCTCCCCACCATGAGAAAACTGCTGTGCTTGTCCCTTTGCATGGTTATACCACAGCCCAGTAACCACTCTTACCACACAGGAGGAAGTATGGGGCTGAGGACCATTGAACACTGAATCTCCCCAATACATCACAATTATGGAAACACCTGTGCACAGTAACTTTGTGTTGAGCCACTATGAATATTCAGTGTTCAATTGCCCACAACACTTCTCATTTATATGTTCAGCTCTAGTATATAAGAAACATACTTTCTGAATGCATCCATTTCCAAACTTCTGAGAAATGGGGTAAAAGACCTGCCTAAAGCCATTTTCAAATTTCCCTAAAATAAAACATGCCTGTGGCTACGCTGATCAGGGCAGAGGCTCCAAAGCCTGGAAATATGGGCTGTCATTATCCTAGAGCCACTGATTTAAAAAGCTACAAAGGCTGATGTGGATATATTTTAGAACAGTTCTTGCTCAATTACAAAGCACCCTCAGTAGAAGTAAATGTTTGCTATGCATTCACTCTTTCCTCATCCTAATCCCTGGAGCAGAGCTCACACTACAGACAGGGAACTGAAATTGATAAGTTGAATTCTTCTTTAGGGCATTAAGTCAAGGCTTTTATAACATATTTAGAAATTCTAAACAAGAGAGATAAAGCCCCCACCCCCACCCCCCTTTTTTTTTTCTTGAGACAGGGTCTCACCATGTAGCCCTGGAAGAACACTTATGTAGAGCAGACTGGCCTTAAACTCATAGAGATCCATCTTCCTGCCCCTGCCTTCCAAGCGCTAGAATTAGAAGCTAAGCCATCATGCCTGGCTGTAACACTTCCTTTTCTTAATTAATAAGGAACCCCAATACTTAGAGCAGAAAATAATACATATGTACATATGTTTGTGTTCTAAACTAAGAGTAGGGAACCAGGGCTCTGGAAAACTCCCATTTCAATTATTTGGGGAAAAAGGGAGGGGGCAAGGAAAATATCGAATTAAAAGCTCTACATAACACATAAAGTTTTATGAGGGATTATTTAATCTCCATTAATCCCCAAATATTCTATATCTAAACTAAAGGATACATTGAATCATTAGAAAAAGCTGTATAAACAAACTGTCTCAATGACTGGGGCTGGAGATACGGCTTAGTGGGTAATCTTCCAGAGGACTGGGATCCATTCTCAACACTCACAGAGAAGCTCACAACAGTCCAGCTCCAGTTCCAGGGGATTGGACTCTCCTATTACATGCAGACAACAGGCACACACGAGGTATGCAAACATAATGCTACCATGACCCCAAACACATAAAAAGATAAAAAATGAATTAATAACAATAAAGGTAATTTGACTATACTCAATGTGTCCTGGTGTGTATGTGTAATCCTAACATTCAGGAAGCTGAAACAGGAAGAGTACAAGTTCAAATACAGCCTGGGCTACAAAGTTAAGCCCTTGTCTCAAAAACAGACAAGATAAAAAGAAAGGAGAAGGGGATACCACTAGAAGGGAAAGAGAGTGAGGATGTTTGCCTGAGGAGGAACTAAAGTGAGATAGTGACACCACACACACAACAACAGACAGCAATCTACACCTAGGAAAAGGAAACCACATGAACAGAAGAAACTGTAATACTCAATATTATTGAACTTTAAAGATAAACATAGTAATTGCTTGGGAACTCTGTGACCAGCTGTCTACATTTACCTTGAAATATAAAGAAATATCAAGAAATTTAGATGAATAGATATGTCCATATCACAGTGTGCTGGTTTCTCCATTTTGAAAGCTAATTTTGCCAGATACAGCCTTCCTAGTTGACTTTTTTTTTTTTCTTCTTTCAATACGATGAAAGCTGTAGGTAGCAGTGCATACCTTTAATCCCAGCACTCAAAGAGGCAGAGGCAGGTGGATCTTTTTGAGTTTGATGCCAGCCTGGGCTAGAGAATTCTGGGACAGCCAGGGCTACACAGAGAGACCTTGCCTCAATCATGGATGGATGGAAGGAAGGAAGGAAGGAAGGAAGGAAGGAAGGAAGGAAGGAAGGAAGGAAGGAAGGATGGAAGGGTGGGTGGGTGGGGGAGTGGGTGGATGCATCTGCTTCTTGAACTACCCCCTTCTAGAAGCTGTGGTCTCTGATAGGAAGGCAGCTGCTAACATCACTAAAGAAACTGTACACACAGTGCCCCCCTTCTCCCTGGCTAATTCGAGCTGCTCTCCTGACTTTCAACAGAGGAGGGTGCTGGCCCTGGAACAGATCCAGTAGTTTCTCTTACCTACAAGTTTGAGCTTCTTCATTAGATCAATGGCTGTTTGTCATCAGGTCCAGGGAGAGTTTAGTCACTGTCTCTTCAGATATTCTTTTTAGCTTCTTCTCTCTCCTCTCTTTGGGGCATTCCACTGTGTGGGCACATCTGAGGGTGCCCACCAGACCTCAGGAGGATTTTACTGTTGTACTGTTCATTTTACTTCATATATTTTCTGCTCCTCAGACTAGATAATTTAAACTGACCAATCTTCTAGTTCACTGATTCATTTTCTGTCTGTTGAGACCTACTGTTGAACCCTAGTCATGAATGTTTCATGTTAATTACTCAACTTTTCAGAAAGCTTCTTTAGGGTTATTTTGTATATCTCTCTCTCTCTCTCTCTCTCTCTCTCTCTCTCTGTGTGTGTGTGTGTGTGTGTGTGTGTGTGTGTGTGTGTACTCAAGCATGCATGCTGGTATTCTCTACTTGGAGGGACATCGTTTTTCTAACTTCATTTACTTGCTTTATTGTGTTTTAGACCAAAAATATAAATGTGCATGTGCAATTTAAATGTATGTGCTTCTTTGGTCACAATTTCTATTACTTCATTTTTCTTTTAATGTACCATTCTTTTATTCTTTGCATGTTTCCTAATGTTGACATTTAGATTATGATGATATAATATATGATATATGATAACTCTATAAAACTGAGATTCTACCCCTTCCCACATGTCTGCTGCTGCTGTTATGTTCTGCTCTGCCATGATCTTAAGTGATTTGCAAAGGCTGTATTCTTTCTCTCTCTCAGTCACTTAAGAGTTTGCTCTTCTGCTAGCCTTATAATCAGCAAGTGATTTAACAGAGATTTCCTAGAGTTAATTACCAAAGGAAATTTTTTTTTACTGTGCTATGCAGCCTCCATAACACTAAAATTACTTATGCCTTTGGCACTGCTTCCATTTCTGTAGAGCTTATGGTCATTCAGACACCAAAGCTCAGGTTCTCATCCAGTCTTTGAGCATCTCAGCCTAAATTCCACACAGTCCAGAAGGCTGCTAGCAGCACTCTCCCAATGCTTTCTCCCTCCAGGCTGTTGCTCTTTGCTTCTACGTGTGTTTATACTATTTTTACTGGTATCTGTGGCTAAGTTATCATTTGCTTTGAGGAAGCTCCAACTTAGATAAAATAAGGTTACATTCTTTACACCATTGCCCTCTAAACCATCAAAGACAGAATCATGACTCTTTAGACCAAAGCCTACCCTAGCCCCTCCCCTACTCTATCCCAGGAACCTAAGCTGTATGTGGTCCTGAGCTGTTAAGGTTAAGGACTATCACTGAGGTGACACTGAATTGAACTATGTAAAGCACTCTTTTTATTTCTTAATATTCAAATAATTGCTGTAAACCTCAGCTTATTTTTCTCCTTTCAAAAGTTTATTCTGGGCAAGGGAAAAGATGAGGGAGGAGGGTGGGATTAGGAGGGAATGAGGGAGGGGCTACAGCTGGGATACAAAGTGAATAAACAGTAATTAATATAAAAAATTTAAAAAATTTTAAAGTTTATTCTGTTTTGCCCCATTTTACCACGTCTCTATGTAGGACACAACCTGGAGTTCCCTGCTCTGCCATATTTGCTAGTAACAGATTACACTTAATAAGTTTTACACAAAATGTTGGGAACTTAAACCATCTCTTAGTCACAGTATAGATCTCAAAAAAGAAATTAAATACATAATCAGCATAAAGCACTAAATAAAGGTGCACTAAAAGCACAGAATATATAGACAGCTTTTCAAGTTATGAGAAGGCAAAAACAATCCCAGTCTAGAGGTACCAGGAAGCTGAAAAGAGAGTTGGTAAAGAGAAATAGCAAAAGACGAAAATAGGATTTGGGAGGCAGGAAGGAGGGAGGGGAGGGGAGGGGAGGGAGGGAGGGAGGGAGGGAGGGAGGGAGGGAGGGAGGGGAGGGAGGGAGGGAGGGAGAAAGAAAGTAAAAAAATTGATTTCATCCACAGACAGTAAAACTTAGAGGTGTGAAACTTTGGTAAATAGCCTTTGTCTTACACTGTTTCCTAGTCTCTCGGTCAGAGAAGCTTCCTTCAGCCGTGAGTGACAGTCAAGATGGGGACCCATAATTGGTCACTGCTGAGAATAAATGACTGATGAACACCTGGCCCCAGGTGGGACTTCTTTGTCAACCCAACTGAGGCCCAGGGAACAACAGAGAAAATGGGGCAAAATGTAGAAACCAAAGGATGGGGAGAAATGCAGTAAGCACTCTTTTTCTGGAAATGGCATGCCCACTGTAATCATGAACACACAGCAGCTGTGACTACACATGCACACCAAAACACACAGATGCTGAGGGAGGGAGGGTGGGAGGGTAGGAGAGAGGGAGGGAGAGAGGGTGAGAGGGAGGGAGGGAGGGAGGGAGGGAGGGAGGGAGGGAGGGAAGAAAACAAGCACAAGCTGAGAAAAAAATTGGTGTTGGCAGGATGGGAGTGGGACGAAAGGGGGTAGTAGAGTTAAATGTAATCACACTGCAATGTATACAATTATGGTATTATAAAATCTTTTAAATACAAATACTTTATATAGAGAGGTACAGTGGCTACAACTAACTCCTGACCAGAAAAAAATGGACCACGAAAAAATTCTACAGAACCAAGATATTTTCAGATGAACAAAATTCAAGAATTCACACACAGGAGGTCTTCTAGAACATCACACACAAGAAACTGTTCAGGCTGAGGAGAAAAATAACAAATGGAACTTCTGGAACCGAAAATGGGAGAGTCTCCATTTCTATAGCAGAAAGTTGACTGATAGTAAAACTGCTGTCAAAAAATAGTTTTAAAAAAGAAGGGGCCTTACTTAGGAATTTTAAAAGTAATTGCAAACACATAATCACACACAAAAAACATAACGGAAGTCAGGCATGGTGAAGAATACAACAGCAAAATGCTATCTATGCCTTATAGTATTATTAAACTAAAAAAAGGGGGCAGGAAATTGAAAAGAGACATAATCAAGAACACAAGTATGAAACTGCCAAGTATTAAATAAAATAGGTTTGAAGACAGGTACATATTACTTGGATAAAATTAAAACACTTAGCAAAAGTAATCTCATAGGGTTAAAACATTCAAAAACAGTGGACAAAAGAACAGGGTATCTTTTAATGTCTCAGAACCAAGTGGAGGAGAGCCCTCTCTTCCTCCCAGCTCCTGGTCCACAGTAAACTGTGGGCTAAAGCCTTTGTCAACAGTTGTTATTTTATTTCATTTGTATTGTAAGAACCATAATCTATGATAAATCCTCAGTATTTCACTTTTAAAGATTCTATAGATCGGGAAAATCTATTGGTCCATTGGTAAAACACATTACAATGTTTGTTCATTTTTAAATTAACCTACTGAAAAAAACTACACACAATATGTATACATGCATATGTTCACAATACATTTTGCATTTTGATGAGTTATTTTATAACAACTCTAAAAAGACACATGCTAAAACACTTAAAACTCTAACCACAGAATGCCCTTCTACCTATCTAAGGTTCTATAAATTAAAGTACATAAATACAGAGAAAAACAAAAGTGTATCACTCCCAAGTTGCCAAATGCCACAGGAATAGCACCACCTGGATTCATAGTCTAAACAGCTACAGTAAATATTTACTTTTTAAGTTTCGAATTAAGCAGTCTTGATAATTGTTACAAATCTTTCGTCTCCTACAACTGTAACATAATTGGATCTATAAATGAAAATGAAATGTCTGGACCAAACAGTTTCATTTAATATCACCTTAAAGCTAATGCCAGAACAGAGCTCGGCTTGATTTTTTTTTTTTTGATGGAGGGATGACTTCATTTTTTTTTGTTTCATTTTACTTTAAATAACTCTTAAAAGAAGCAGATTTGTATGATCTGAAGAGAAACTAGAGTATTAAATCACTCCTTAACAATCACTTTGTTTTATTTTCTAAGTAAATGTATTTATTTTCAATCCATTATTCTTATAAAAGCAACTTTATGTTAAGAGATTTACATGCTCTCCCAGAAGAGGCTTCAATGACAAAGAAAATACTTAAATAATGTCATATCCTTGAAAATTATACAAACTTGACCTAGAATGGAAAACCAGCTGACACAGACTGCAACGAGTAAGGTAAATTTAAGAAAACAAAAATGCAAATACACATTTTAGTAGTCTCTTGAATTTATTAACCTAAAAGGTTTAATTTCCATTTTCCTGCATCAGCTTTATTTATAAAATGTCGTGCCCTATAAATATGCTGTTATTTTCTATAGTCAAGCACCCTCTTAACAAATCTTCTCATTAATATGTAAATGTAAAGTCAATCGGTCTTCTCTCTGACAGCCCCATGAATTCCTAGTACACTGCATAATCGGCTTTGACTTGGCATCCACTATTTATCATCAAAGATGTCAGTTAGAAAAATTATGGAAAATGCACTGCAACTGATATGACTGCGATATACTTTGTCAACACTTAATTGTTCCTCAAATCGTACATTTACATATAAACAGCCTAAATACTGATCTATAATGATGCAAATAAACCAAATTAAAAATCTCTTCAGGCTCCGAAGAAGCTTATTTGTGTATGATGTGTTCATTTGAGAACTGACTGACAAAAGTACGCACATCAGCTCACCTAAAGAACTATTTCTAATAATTTTCAATTCCTAAAAGCTAACATCTTACTACTACCCTTCAAGAATATTAACATAGATGTGAAAACTGGACTATTTTGTCATGTGACATTTTGCTCAGATTGGCTTGTGAGGGCACATGATATTTTACTGTGACCCCCTTACGTGTGAGGGGGATGACTTTGGCCAGCTGAAAACATCTGTGGGTAGACTTTGAGGAGAGGACATATATAGAGGACAGAGTAGAAGGAGACATCAATTTTTGGATCGACATCACTATCCTAATATTCATGCTTTGACACTTGGCTTTGCAGAGAGAAACGTTCCACAGGGCTTCCCCAGGCAATCCAACTGAGTCTTTTGGCTTTCACTGCTTCGAATTTGCCTTCAGACTGGACTGCTGGTATTCTAAGGACTGAGTCTGTAATCCCCTAACAACTCAACCACCCTGATCAGCAGGAAGTGGATAAAAGAGGACTTCAGCCCTTTTCCCTACTAATCTCATATATAAGGGGGGGGGGGGGTTGGTGAAAAATGTAAGCCTACATAGATGTTCTCAGGAATTTTTTTTTTTAAAGTGCTTTAGATATCGCTCAGCTGTAGGAGTACTTGCTTTACAAACATAAAGACCTGACTTTAGATCATCCACACCCAATCCTGTGGGAGGACCTCTGGTGCTTGCTGCTGACAGCCTAGCTCCAGGTTCAGTGAGAGATCCCATCTCTGTGAACTAAGGGTGTGAGTGACAGAACAGGAATCTCAAGTATTTTTCTGGAAGAAAGAAGGAAGGAAGGGAGGGAGGGAAGGAGGGAAGGAGGGAGGAAGGAAGAGAGAAAGAGAAAGAAAGAAAGAGTTTTCTCTTTGGAAAGTATATTTAATGATAGATATCATCTAATTGAGCACCACAGACTAGGAGCCCTGACATTAGTTTTGACAGGAAGCCAATAAGCGAACACAAACCATATTAAAGTCAATAGGTAATATAATGTGAAGAATGGTTGCCTTGAGTATCAGATAACTGTTTCTAGTCTACCTTTCCTAAACAGTATTTTTACTTAGGTGAACTGCTAAAATTTGTATGCCTTGGTATTTTTGCCTATAAATAGATACGAAAATTCTGACAGCCCAACATAGAATGGCCCCCATGGGCTCATGTTTGAATGCTTGATCCCAGTTGGTGGAACTGTTTGGAAAGGATAAGAAGGTGTGGCCTTGCTGGAGATGTGTCACTGGAGGTGGGTTCTGAGGTTACAAAAAAACTCCTGCTATTCGCAGTCAGCTTTCTATGTCGCATGGTTGTGTCTCAAGGTGTGAGGCGCTCTTAGCTACTGCTCCAGAGCCTGCCTACTGCTGTGACCCCCGCTATGATGGCCATGGACTCTGACCCTCTGAATCTGTAAGCCTACAATAAGCTCTCTCTTCTCTAAACTGCCTCAGTCAGGTCTATTACAGCAATAGCCCACTCCTGCCTTAGTTACCTTATTACCTCTTGCTGTAAAAAAATCCCATGGCCAACACAACCTATCCATTGCACACCTATAGCAAAACGATAAATTAGAGTATCATTTTTCCCTCAATACAAAAGAGGGAAACCAAAATCCCTAAATTTGGTATGATATGAAATTTTCTATTTTAAATAACTTCTAAGTTGATATGTTAATTTGATGATACTGTTTACCCATTGGCACATTCTTCTTTCAAGGTAAACTGTCCTTGAGTTATGTACTGTACAGTGGAATCTGTACAGCATTTTTGGGAATCACTTCTGTCTATGGATGTAGGAATGAGGCACTCAAACAAACACCTTTTTCTCCATTGATTCCAGGAAGGCCAGTCACTCCTCAGTCTTCATTTGAAGTACTACTCTATTGTGTCATTCTACACTGTGATGACCTTATCTATCATAAAAAATTTTACTATAAAAACATTTTAAACAATCTCAGACAGAAAACAGATAAAGAGCTAAATATGTCTATTTCTTTCAAATGCAGCTAAATTGTCTTTATGAGCTTTAATCTTACAATTTATTTTTTCAATTATATGTATGAGTATACGTCTGTGAATAGATATGCACACATGAGGACAGGTACTTGTACCAGATCCCCTTAGAGCTGGAATTCCAGGAAGCTGTGAGCCACCAAACATGCTAGGAATAGAACCTGGGTGCTCCTCAAAAGCACCGAACTTAACCACTGAGCTCTATCTTCAGACCTGAGTCTAACAACTTTTAAACTAAATCAACCATAGGTGGTTCTACAGAGATGAAAGCAACAGGAAGACAGTCAGAGAGCTTCCAGGAGTACAAATATCTCAGCTTCTCACTCTAAGTATCTGCAGCAATCAGAGTCAAGAAAGACTCAGGTAGGTTAAAGGAAGAAATGTGCTGTGGACATGACCCAAATGTTCACACATTCAAAGTGTAAGTTCATAGAGTGTGTGTACAAAGAGCCTTGTTACAATTACTAATAATGAAACTACAGCAAGGATTCACTGTATCATTCTCTCCCAGGGTTCTTTACAGAATAAGACAACTCACAGGTACAATCCTAATATCCAAAGTATGTTGGGCTAAACAAGATGCTCAAATAGAACGTAATTAAAGAATTTTCCCATGGATTGAGATAAATTGACAACATCTTACATTAAGAAGTAAAGTGAAATGTTTATTCATAGTAAAATTATAACTCCTGGCATAAGTGAAATTAAATGGTTACCAACAATGGCCTCTCAAGGGTCAACCAAGGTTATTTTTTAAAAATACATTAATTTGTATTTTATACATTATAAGTATTCTGTAACTTAAAAAAAATGAATAAATTAAAATTTACGAATCTATCTAAATGATTTCCCTTCTTTTGTTCCTTTAAGACAATGCATTTTGTCTCAAAAGAAATCTTAGGCAAGCTGCACTGAGAAGTCAAAACCCCTGTTGGTGAAACCCTCAGCTCCACACACTGGCTCCCCACCACCATCACACCACTCAATCACACGTCTCCAACACCCTGCCGGTGTACATGCCACACTCCATCCCCTAAAAACACTTTCTCGGTCTGGAAACCACAGGGCCAGATGGATGAGTGACAAACAAGTGACACAGTCCCATATGCTAAGACAGTGGCCAGAGCTGTCTTCTCTAATATTTATATTTCTAAAAAGCATAGATATACATAGATGAGCACAATTTAACTTATCTTTGCTTTTGTACATGGTTTTACTTCACCTAAAATAAGATGAAATAAAACTCAAAGTGAAAATGCACTATAAAACTTTAGTCTTAATATGTGGTACATATTTTTAGAAGATACAAGTATACTTAGCTCCAGTTTCTATCCACTAACAAGGCAACAGATCATTTGCATACAGGTGCTGGAATAATTTGAGAATAAAAATGAAAACAAAATAAAAATTTCAAGTGACAACACTGGTTAAAAAAAAAACAAACATAAATTAAGTGCATACACACAAGGAAGAAAAACACCTAAGCAGTGCCCGTGGCAGAGGCTGGCTGAAAACAAACAAAAAATGTGCTTGCTGATCAATAATGAATTAAATTAATTTTCTAAGATAGAAGTGTGTACCAATAGTAAAAGTGCTTTGATTTGAGTCATACGTAGCCTAAGTCTCTTTACATAGTATAGAAAAATACAAAAACTTTACTTACAAAGAAGTTAAGGAGCTCCACGAGACCTCTCAAAAACAAAACAAAACAAAACAGGGGGAGGGAAGGTGGGATTAGGAGGGGAGGAGAGAGGGGTTTATGGAGGAATACAAAGTGAATAAAGTGTAATTAATAAAAAAAAAATAAAAATAAAAAACACGACAACAAGAGTTCACACACAGAAAGAGCTGGGAGGAGCCTGTAACAATTCAGGGATAGGCTCATCCTGCAAATGTGTAAGGGTCAATACACAGTATTCCTCAAAGTAAACAGAAAAAAAAGAACAAATAGAGACACAGCATTCAAGGAGATAAAAATAAATAAAAATATTTTATAATTATTTCTAAGCTGATATGTCACTTAAAATACCTATGAGACTATTCCCATTTTATGAAATTTTATTAACACTCTTCAGTATATATTATTTTTAATTTTAAAAAGCAGAATGTTCTAAACACTATATAACTCATCTGGTAGCGCTTACAACTGATTTGGGGCTGGACTGGACAGACGGCTCATCTGTTAAGAGTGTTTGCTGCTGTTCCAGACCTGGGCTCAGCTCCCAGGACCCATACATAGTATCTCATCTGTAACTCCAACTCTAGGGGATCCATACCCTCTTCTGACCTACTCAGGAACTTGCAAATGAGTACTGCATGCATGCAGGATCACACACACATGCATGTGAGCACAAACACACACATTGTGAAAACACATTCATGCACACACATGCAAGAACATGAAAACATACATATACATACACACATATGCACACACATATACATGAGCACACACCCTCAAGCACATGTGCAAACACACATGTACATGCACATAAAAATCTATATGCACATACATATGCACAAAAACAAGCACATGCACACACACGTACATACAAAAATGCACACATACACAGAAATAAAAAATATTGCATTAAAAATTCATGAAAAGACAATGTACTGTTATAGTGCTGCTTAGGATTTCCTTATACAAGTTTAAGTGAACTTTATTACAAACTATACAATACCATTACAATTTCCAAGTTTTCTCTGAAGAATATGACAAATTTCTAACAATAATCTGCCAAAGAAAATAAATTCACTTTATAAGATATTTAACTATTGACTCTACACTTCCAAGTAAAAAAGAAAATAAACATATTTTGAAAGTATAAAACTGGAGAAAAGAAGTTCAAAAAGTTCAACAGTATCTCATTTATAAAGTGTAGAAATCAGTCACCCCAACTGTAAATTTGTGGTAGAGTAATATTACATAAATTTGCAAATTTAGGTTCAAACGATAAATGGAGCTCAAAAAGGTAAAATCAACTACGAGTAACAAAACACCCAGGGCTTGATGACGCCATGTGACCACGAGTCCCAGCAGGGGCTCTCGACAGGTGGCATGCAGGGATCACATGGCACATCTTTAACTGGGAATCAGCCAAGGACAAAACACCCAACAGTCAGTCGGAAAAATGACATCTCACTACAATGCAGACTTCCATTCTTTCTTTCTTACTCTTCGTTTGTCGTACGGTTGGTAAAGTTAATCGGTAGGAGAGCACTCAGCACTCACCTCTCTCCATGGGCTGACAAACTGTGTCCGAGCGTATCTTGTGAGCATGTGGATGATGACAACCTGCCCCCATTCTTCAACATCCACCAGCAGGTTACAGAGCTTGCGGTAATTCCTGTGAATCAGATCAATTCTATCTGGGCACACTTCTTCAAAGGCCATCACCACACTGCCAGCCACCAGCTAAGAAGAAAGAAACAATAACGCATTAAAATGCAATCTTCACCCATCTGACATCCTAGTTGGTGTTAGCACAATCAATGTTATGATACTGGAAGATTTAGCCATTCAGCTAAAATGAGTAATACAAAAGTATCATTTCTTGAAGAATACTGTTAAGATCTGTAGTTACATAGAAAACCAATCTTTTTCTGAAAATAGATAAATCCAGGTTATTTCATTTTATGGGGCTAAATTCTAAAAGCTGTGCATGCATTAAATAGTAACAATTCAGTTCTTTTTCAATCAAACTTAAACTTTAATGTAAAGATACTTTCATAGTTGTAACAACATTCAGAAGATTGGAGGCAACAGAGATGCCACTGTCAGCTGAAAGTTAACTGGCAGTGGCTCCACAGTGACTTAAAGTACACAAAGAACTCCGTATAATCTTAATGCAAACACACTTTAAGTGGCCCACATTTTAATCCATTTGTTTCTAAACAATACAATTTATTTAAAAAAAAAATCCCACAGTGACTGAAATGTTAGCATATTATGCATAAAAATTAGAATAATGTATTGCCAAAAGGGGGCAGCTTTCCCCTAGCCTAATTAATGAAATCACAAATGTTGACTTTTGAATTGGTGAAACTAATATTCCTTTAGTATATGACTACAAGGCAAGCAAAGGACTTACTATACAAATTTTTCTATATGTGTACCACAGATATATGTGCAGTCAGCCAACAATATAATATGGTTTTGAAAAGAACAAATTAATATATTTTTTCTAAACCCTACAGATTTTCCTTTTAGTATCTAAAATCTCCCCAATGACTAAAAATAAGCAATTAAATAAAAATATAACTTATTGAAATGGTACTTTTTGAAAAATATTAGTTACAATAATATTCCTATTTTGAGTGCTTGTTCTTCTACTTGGTTGCCACTTACTTTATTAATATGCAACCAACAACACAACTGAAAGAAAACAGCTCAGAATATAGACTTGCTATTATGCTAAACAAGTTTCAAGTCCTGTGGGGATTTTATGAATTACCAATCAGTATAACCGTGAAGCTGCATTTATTGACTCCAGCCCTACCCATGTACTGGTGCCTGCTGGTCCCAGCATGTATGCACCTCAATCGAAAAAGCAAAGAATTGATTATATGTGTGAGCTAAATAAAAATGTATTATATATCTAATTTTCTATTTGCAGTTGATATGAAAAGCAAGTTAACTGTATGTTTTCAACTCCATATTTTGATATGTTCTGCATAAACTACTCTTCAAATACATTCACAGCAATTTATAACCTGTAATTATATAAGACTAAAACTAACAATTTAAAAATCTCTTAAAACAACCAAGTTTAGAACATGAAACTATAGAACAAACTACTATTTATGTGTCATAAACATCAATATGTATCTTATATACAAATCAATAATTACTATCATAAGTAGTAACTGGTAAGGAATGTTAAATTACAAAAATAAGATATTTCTTAGTATAATCTATAGGACTGAGTTCATTTTAAGCTATTTAAAATAGCTTTCATTTTTTCAATGCTAGATACAAGAAAGGTTTTTTAAAACCCAGAAAGTATTTCCTTACTAATGATTAAGACACCAAACAACAAAATAGAAAATCAGCTGTTGCAGGATATTAAATTTATCAAGCCATAACAATACACATGCAACTGTGGGGCACTAAAAACAAAGTATAAAACACCGAAGACATCCCAGGAAGGAAAGAAAATAATCATTTAAGGGCAAATGAGGCTTCAGGAAACACTACAAATAGGAAGAACATAAAAGAGAGCACCTTCACAAAAAGACACTGACCATTTCAGAAATTTACTTCAGTTTGTTTGTTTTAAACAATATTTTTGATAAACACTAGCAGAAGAACTGATCATTTGGGTCTATGAAATGTTCAATATCCATAAAACATTCAGAATTAAAATAAAACGATCTGAATATTTCAAAACCAAAAATATTGATTTCCAAAAAACAGTTAATTTCCATCTCACTGTGTCAATAGTAGCTCTTCACATAGTAGAAATAAATCACTCCAACAAAACTGCAATGAGCTCATAAGATTCAAATGCAGCTTTCCATTTATGTATTTTTCATATTAAAGCAATAAACGTGGTTCATTTATCTCCCACTGGTTGCCACGTTATTCTGTGCTGTTGCTATGAACTTCAGCCATTAGCTGTACTCCAAGGTAAACTACACGAACCATCAACAAAAGTGACATCCCATCTATGGAGTTCATATTTTCTCTAGATTATCTATGCTAGTTGACAAGCTGGTAATGAAAAAAATCACACTAAGCAAATGGTTCCCCTAATAACAATAAATTTTCTATAAAATTATGAAGGGTACAAAACGTTTCCTTGCGTCTATTTGGTCATGAATTCTAATTAACGTTAAAAAAATCTGAGTGCTGGGTCATCACAAGAAGTGCATCACAGTTTGATTGATAAGATGGTATAAGTTAGGCAATGCTGCCAAGATTTTCTTCCCTTAAATTAATGGCCATCCAACCTGCCCTAATCATACAGCCCAAATGATATTCCCCTTCTTATTTCAATTTTCTTGAGGCATGGAAAATAGGAAAGATCAGTCATTTATCTTTTAATAGCTGGATAATAGATCTATCACAATAAAACATCTGCACAAACTCAGGAGTGGGCTTTCTTCTTTGCCCCAGAACAGTGAGGCTTTTTGCCAGCATTAAATCAATAACTTAGAAAATGTTATCTTAACCCTACAATTTAGCTATGAGCTATCAACCTATTCATTAAACAGAATTCGGTAGCTAAAATTAAGGAAACTTTGAGTCATCAAAAATACATAAACAACTCAGCTTTTCAGGAAGTATTAATGCAGTTTATCTTCCTGAGAAATTTAAATGCCTTTGATAGGATTTAAATCCTTTGACAGGATTTCTCTGAAATTAACTTGAAAATAAGAATGGCTATGAGACATTCTAAATGTCTGGTTCCATGTTTTCTTTTTTTTTTTTTATAATTTGTTTATTTGTACTTTATGTACATTGGTGTTTTGCCTGCATGTATGAGGCTGTCAGATCCCCTGGAACAATTGTGACCTTCCAGGAACCCATGTCCTCTGGAAAAACAGTCAAGTGTTCTTAACTGCTGAGCCATCTTTCTCTAGCCTGGTTCCATGTTTTCAATGCTCAACAAATATTAATTTCTGTATTTCAAAAAAAATACAAGCAAGTGTTACAAATGTAAGAATGCATTTATAGGTGGCTGGAGAGATGGCTCAGTGGTTAAGAGTACTGTCTGCTCTTCCAGAGGACCTGTGTTCAATTCTCGGCACCCACATGGCAGCTCACAACTGTCTGTAACTCCAGTTCCAAGGGATCTGACACCTTCACACTAATGCACATAAAATTGAATAAATTATTTAAAAAATAAAAAAAGAATTCATTTATAATGGAACATTTGAAGAGATTGTGCTAAACACAGAAGGCAGATGAAAGTGGTATGAATACAGAAAGATATGACAAAAATTACAAAAGCAAATACTGTAACCACTGACTGGAGATGACAAATATACTGACTGCAGGTGTAAGCTTCTAAATGTCTTTGTAAACACAAAGATGCCTTCAAACAGCGACCTGTGTGCCACTGCCATGCCTGTCCAGCTCTTACAGAACTGTGTGCTGAATCCAAAGTGATTTCTTTTTAGGAAAAACTACACACTTGTCTTTTTGCAGCTACATACCTCTCGCACACTAAAAGGCCTTGGAAACCCCCATAGGCTAAGAAAAGCAAAAGTAAGTTTTTCCCCAAACCAACAGAGCTAAAATAAAAGTTTTAAATATAGTGACATCTTTCACATTCTGTACTTTCAGTAACATAAAAACCATCTTTATAATGATCCCCACACTGTACCAGCGAATAAACTAAATATGTGAAAGTAATTAGACTGGTTCATTTGACAGGGGAAAATTTTAATTTATGCAATTTGTGATTCGAGGTTAATTTTTTAAATGTATTCTTTCACAATTCCGCACATATACAGTGTACTCTGATAACACTCCCTCATTGTTCTCTCTCATCTTCTGCCCTTCCACTGATGATCTTCTTCCCAACAAGTACCCCACACATTTTCATGAGTTTTTATTCCCCCGTGGGGAGTGATCCATGATTCCTTGTTAATTTTAGATGTCAATGTTAGCATTATAAATATGGAGAAGGATGTACCTATCTTTTCTCAATAGAGTATCACACACAACCAAAAGTTAATAAATATCTACATTGATTGTAGAATATCAATATACATAAATGGTTTTTCAGGACAGGGTTTCTCTGGTAGCCTTGGCTGTCATGGACTCACTCTGTAAACCAGATTGGCCTTAAATGACAGAGATCTGCTGGCCCCTGCCTGCCCAAGTGCTAGGATTACAAGTGTGTAACCCCATGCCTGGCTTAGGAGATATTTTTAATCTTGAGGAATAACCACACAAAAAAGGAACATTCTTAAAAGACTACTTAAAAACTGGTTGGACAAGGTAATGGAAAAGCTGAAATCAAATCTCTTAAACTAAATCATATATATATATATATATATATATATAGGCTGAGGATTTAGCACACTCAGTAAGATGCTTGCTTGTAAGCTTGGGAGGAGCAACCCCCAAAACTGTCATAAAATAGTCATGCATAGTTGCTGTAATCCCAGAGGTGGGAAGGCAATGTGCATGCGGCACATGGCTGTTCTTCAGGGCTGGGGAAGATAGGCTTGCATGGTGGCACATGGTGGCACATGTGGCACATGGCTGTTCTTCAGGGGTGGGAAGATAGTCTTGCATGGTGGCAAATGGCTGTTCTTCAGGGGTGGGAAGATAGTCTTGCATGGTGGCACATGGCTGTAATTCAAGGGTGGGAAGATAGTCTTGCATGGTGGCACATGGCTGTAATTCAAGGGTGGGAAGAAGAGCAAGGAGGATCCCTACGGCTCCCTAGCCAGTCAACGCAGACAACTTACTTGGTGAGCTCCAGGACAGCAAGAGAACTTGTCGTCCCCCCCCCCCAAAAAAAAAAAAAAAAAAAACAAAGTGGAAAAAAAAAAAGCAGGCTGTCAAAATGGCTCAGTGAGCAAAGGTACTTACTGCTAAATCTGATGAACTTAATTCAATCCCCAACATTTACGGCGAAGGGAAAGAATTGAATCCTACAATAGCTATTATATACAAAAGCTTCACCTGACTCCACAGGAAAAAAACACAGGAGAAGGAAGGAGCCAATATCCCATCTGGAAAGATACATGTGTATAAAAGTTTCCATTTTAGTACAGCCTCCAAACACTATTTCTTTTTCTTTTCATTTTGTCTTGTTTTTTTGTTTTTTCTTTTTAAATCATTATGTAGCTCTGGATGCTCTGCGTGTCCTGAAACCCGTTTTGTAGACCAGGCTTGACTCTTAACTCACAGAGATCAGCATGCCTCTACCTCTCTAGTACTGGGAATAGAGCCATGCAATACTACACCCAGCTGTCTCCAAATTTCTTTAAGTTTATGATGGAGCAGAAGTAAAAATAAACTACATATAAATTAAGGAGCTGTTCTTTTAAATCTCACTATTCTCCACAATACTTAGCAAATGTCCTATAGACAAAAGAAAAAGTAATTAATCTACAATTAAGTTATCCAAGTATTGATAACAGGCTTTATATTTGGATCCCTGAAGCAGAGAGCATGCCTGTCATACAGCAGACAAAAAGGAGCATGACTTTTCTAAATTTACTTAGGGAGTTTGTCTACATTTGATACCTCCTACATATCAACTATGCATTGAAGAAATTCAATGAAGATTTCCAACACATTCTGCACTGAAGAAGTTTTAGATGGCTTAGTAATGGAATCCAGGAACTGCCCATG
This sequence comes from Psammomys obesus, assembly GCF_907164565.1. Taxonomy (NCBI): domain Eukaryota; kingdom Metazoa; phylum Chordata; class Mammalia; order Rodentia; family Muridae; genus Psammomys; species Psammomys obesus. The sequence goes on along the minus strand of NW_026596463.1, from coordinate 833,124 downwards.
TGTAACTATGGCAGCATGATGATACTGTCAAGACAAGCAGTGAAGAAAATAAAGGATATGATGTATCTATTAAAACATTCATTTGTACAAACCAGCAGTAAAGGAGGAATGAAAATTAAACAAGGCAGAAGAATGAGCCAAACAGCAGCTGATATCTCAACTGATTCAAGTAACACAAAACTAGGCGCAAGTGAATCACATGTTCTAATCAGAATGCAGTTAATGTTAGATTTAATTAAGTCAAAAGGCACCTACATCCTACCTATAGAAGGCAACTAGATTAAAAATACATTTGAATATGAATTTCTGAAAAATGAAAGTGAAAACAATCATAATTAGACTATACATCAAGTAAAAGGCATTATTATTATTAAATATAAAAACAGACATTTTATAAATTTTATAAAAACATAATATTACTATAAACAAGTACATCAATATCAGAGCTCTTAAGTATCCGACATAAACACTGACAGAATGAAGAGAAATTCCAACACCCCACCTTTTCAATATGAACTGCAGGCATGGGCCAGCAAATGGCTCAGTGGATAAAGGCACATACTACTAAGTCTGACAACCATGACCTCAGTTCTCACCTCAGAACCCACATGAGAAGGAAGAGGAACCAAATCTGCAAGTATTTGTTTGGCCTCCACACACTCTATGACAGGCGCACCCACACACATATATACATATGTACACAAACCAAATAGTAAGTACAATTAAAAACAATAAACAGGCACAACAAAGAAACCGAAAGTTTGAACAGCACATACAACAAGCAGAGCTGGTAGACATCTCTACCTAACACAACAGGCGCACATTCTACTCAACGCAACACTGCAGTGTGGGGACAGACCATGCGCTAACCCGAAACTAAAGGGGCCAGTAACATAGAGACCTGCTGGATGGCAGCAACCCATGCTCCCAGCGTAGCCTACAAGCACCTGCTAAGTAGTTTCAAATTAAAAAGTGGGTACAGAAGCTATGTCCAACTCCAGCAGACAATGCCTCCAGTCACCCGTTCACACACCCCTAGGTCACCTCTGTTCCCAAGTCTTGTCATGACACTGCACATATAAATTGTACATGAAAAAAGGATGCAGGCAGACACATACATTCTCAAAAGACTACTCATTTTAATTAGAACAACAGCTCTTAGAAACAAAAAACAAAACAAAACAAAAAAAGAGCATTCTTCAACTATAAACTTATTTTAGGGAAGAAACATTTGAGAAATTGTTTCGGTCTGTCCAGAAAGTTTGCAGAGGCTGGGCATGGTGGAGGGTGTCTGTAGTGGCAGCACTCAGGAAGCTGCAGCCATACTGCAATCTGGTATAAACAGGCTCTAGGCCAGCCTGCCTTGCATGAGATCCTGGCCTGCCAACCAACCAAACAACCAACAAAGACAGCAAGAACAAAGAATGCACATTCGTGATACTAAAACCCTTCTCTTCGTTTTTCAACAGGTCTGTAACATTTGCTTTCTTTGTTTTTTCATTGTTTGTGGTAGTTGTTGTTATTTTGTTTTGAAACAGGGTCTTGCTCTGTAGCCCTTGCTAACCTAGAACTCACTATGTACACCAAGCTGTGTACAAGGTTTCAAACACACAGAGATCATCTACCTCTCTCTCCCAAGTGTTTGGAGTAAAGGTTTGCGCCAATATGCCCAGTTTAAATGCTTTAGACATGAGCTTCATTAATTATTATAGCACTATGGAATCAATAAAAATAATTCTGGCCAATCTACCATAATAAATCATAGTAAAATAAAACACAACTTTAGTGATATCAAAAGAATACTCACAGTACTCTTATCTTTCAGAAGCTTCTCAATGACTTCAATTAACATTTCCTTCTGCTCTGGATCAAGACTAAAACATTTAAAAAAAAAAAAAGAAGTAAGTTGCATGCATTTATAGCCCTTAGTTCTAGATTCAAAGGTGCTTATCACTTTAGGAATGCTGGGGTGAGTTTTCTAGTCAGTGAGCCACCTTTCCTCTCTAAAGCACCTTATGCTAACTGAACAAGGTGTCAATCACTTTCCAAGCCGGCTGGAGAATTTTAAAAAGGAGTTAAAAGTACCTGACTGGAAATTCCTTTTTTACCTCAAAGGGAAAAAGCGAAAGATAGTAAATGTTTTAAACTATGAGTGTGTAACTGCCAAAAACAAAAAGGGCATTTCTAAAGAAAACCTAATTGCATTACATTAGCTTTTAGAAACATGCATCATTCTGGTGTGAAGGCACACATGCAGGCAGAACACTATACATAATAAATAAATCTTTAAAAAAAAAAAAAAAAGAGTGGAAGAAACCAAAAGATCCACGCCATCCTAACATTTCTGATTCAAAGTACTGAATTAAAGTAGTGATGTCATAATTTTAATACTATGATAGATGGTTCTTTGAAAACAGATGACCAGAACTCTGCAGCTAGAATTTTAAGTCCCTTAGAACACAGTACCTAAAAACGCAAGGGCGAAGGCGAGGCCGGGATATGTGAAAGCACTTGGTGGAAAAGAGAAACAGTGCTAAGGAAAGCAAAGCTGGAAGAGAGGAGTGGGCAGTGAGCCTTGGCACTAGGTGCACTTTGAAACTATTACTGAGACTTTACATCTCTTTAACAGTCTAACTACATGTATTTACTTAGAAAAGTTTCCACACATGCTATAATGTGCATGAGGCAGTCAAAAACAATGCTATTTGGCAGATGGTTGAGTTCTACCTTCAAGATATGCTATGCTATTCACAAGTCCACACATTTGCTGATTTCATGCACTGAACTTTTTGAACACAACACTGAGAGCACAGCAGAAACAAAAGTGATTCCCATGAGGCTTGCAGAATAGATGATAGAAAACAGCAACACACTGTGATATATAACTTCATCTATATGGTATTATTTTCACAGAGATCAAGATATCATATATCTACTAAAATATCAACAGCATATACTTAAAAATCACTGGATAGAGACTAAAGAAATGGCCCAGTGGTTAAGAACACTGGCTGTTCATCCAAAGGACCCAACTTGAATTCCCAACACCACATAGCTGTTCACCAAAACCATCTATAATTCCAGCTCCAGGGGCTACAACACCATCTTCTGGATTCTGCATGGACATGGATTGCAGGCAAAACACCCATACACATGAAATAAAATTAAAGGTTAAAAAAATATTTTTAGACACTATATAGCTAGACCCTGGTTGAAAAAAATTACATTTTGAAAAATAATTAGTAAAATGGCTGTGAGCAAGAATCACACTTCACAAGTGAGCAGCAAAAATGAAAAGATGAAAAGAAAACAAAAATGAATTATAAGGAAAATATGTGAAATTCTACTATACATAAGTAAAGATATCTCTCTCTGCCTCTCTTTCTCTCTCTCTTTGTGTGTGTGTGTATGTGTGTACGCAGACATATGTTTCATGTATGTGTGTGGCTGCAAACACAGAGGAGAAAACTGGGTATCTTTCTCAATGCTTCTATGCCTTACTGCCTTAAGACAAAGTGTCTAGCTGAAGCAGTTGCTCACCATTTTGGCTAGGCTGACCTGAGAGGAAGCTCCCAGGATCTATTTATGTCTACTCACCCATCCCCCACAGTGCTGGGTGTACAAGCTGGTGCTGAGGACTTGTACCACTGAGACATCTCCCAGCCCCTCAATTTTCTGAAAATGCATGCATATGTTGGGCATGTATAAGACACAGGATACAACTGAAAATTCAAATTCTGATTGTTTTAAAGTTTTCAAATCTAGAAATTCATAGTCTCTAATAAGCTCCAGAATTCAAAGTCTTTATAGCCAGCACAAAAGTAAAGATGTGCAAAAATTATTTGTAGGGGAAAACCCATAGCCAGATTCATTTACTAGAAAGATAGGCTTGTCATCAGAACCTAAAAAAAAGAAGTATCTCTGGTGATGTGATAGCATACATGAACAGCTCCAAAATTTGTACCAGGGAACTCCTACAGCTGATAAACACCGTTGGTGAAGTGGCTGGATATAAGATTAACTCAAAAGAAAAAGAAAAAAAAATCAGGAGCCCTCTTTTACATAAATAACAAGCTAACTGAGAAAGAAATCAGGGAAACAATATCCTTCACAAATAATATGAAATATCTTGGTCTAACTCTAACCAAGCAAATAAGGCCTTTACGACAAAAACTTCAAGTCTTTGAAGAAAGAAAATGAAGAAGATATCAGAAGATGGAAAGATCTCCCATGCTCATGGATCAATAGGATTAACATAGCAAAAAATGGCCATCCTACCAAAAGCAATCTACAGATCCAATGCAATCCCCATCAAAATTCCAACACAATTCTTTACAGACCTTGAAAGAATAATATTCAACCTCAAATGGAAAAATAAAAACAAACAAACAAAAAAAACATAGGACAGCTGAAACAGTCCTGTACAATAAGAGAACTTCTGGAGGTATCACCATTCTTGATTTCTGTACTACAGAACAATAGTAATAAAAAACCCTCATTGTATTGGCATAAAATCAATCAGGTTGATCAATGGAATTGAATCAGAGACCCAGACAAAAATCCACATACCTATGGACATCTGATATTTGAGAAAAAAAGCCAGAAATATGCAATGGAAAAAAGATAGCATCTTCAACAAATGGTGCTGGTCTAACTGGATATCAGCAAGTAAAAGAATGTAAATTGATCCATATCTATCACCCTGCACAAAACTCAAGTCCAAGTAGATCAAAGTCCTCAACATAAAAGCAGACATGCTGAGCCTAATAGAAGAAAAAGTGGGGAACAGCCTTGAACTCATTGGCACAGGAGAAAACTTCCTGAACAGAACACCAACAGCACAGGCTCTAAGAGCAACAATCAATAAACAGGACCTCATGAAACTGAAAAGCTTCTGTAAGGCTGAGGGACAACCATAAATAAGACAAAACAGCAGCCTACAGAATGGGAAAAGATTTTTTTTTTTTTTTTTTTTTTACCAATTCCACATGCAACAGAGGGACAATATCCAAAATATACAAAGAACTCAAGAAACTAGGTATCAACAAACCAAGTAACTCAATGAAAAAAGGGGGTACAGAGGTAAACAGAGAATTCTCAATACAGGAATCTCAAATGGCTGAGAAACAAAGATATAAACATTCAACATCCTTAGCCATCAGGAAATGCAAATAAAAATAACTTTGAGACTCCCTCTTACACCTGTCAGAATGCCTAAGATCAAAACAAGTGACAGCTCACGCTGACCAGGATGTGGAGCAAGGGAAACCCTCCTCCACTGTGGTGGGAGTGAAAAGTTGTACAACCACTTTGGAAGTCAATATGGCAATTTCTCAGAAAATTGGAAATCCAACTACCTCAAGACCCAGCTATACCACTCCTGGATGGAGCGACCCAAAGGACACTCAATCCTACCACAAGGACACTTGCTTAACCATGTTCATTGCACCTTTATTCATAATAGCCAGAAACTAGAAACATCCTAGATGTCCCTCAAACAAAGAATAGATAAAGAATGTGGTGCATTTACACAATGGAGTATTACTCAACTGTTAAAAACAAAGACATCACAAAATTTGCAAGCAAATGAATGGAACTAGAAAATAATCATCCTGAGTGAGGTAACCCAACCCAGACAGACAAACATGGCATGTACTCACTTATGGACATTAGCTGTAAAGAAAGGATAATCATGCTACGATCCACAGACCCAGAGAGGCTAAGTAACAAGGAAGGCCCAAGGGAGGACGCATGGATCTCCCTGAGAAGAGGAAATGGAACAGATTTGAACGGTGGACTGGGGTGGGTAGGGATGGGAACAGGATGCGGTCGGGAAAAGGAAAACGTACAGGGAGAGATGACTGGAATTGGGGGGCATCTGGGTGCAGTGGAAACTCTCTGAAATCTGTGAGAGTGACCCTAGCAAAATCTTCTGGTAATGGGAGAAACGAAGCCTGAACTGGCCATCTTCTATAACCAGGCAAGGCTCCTAGCAATGGGACTGGGACACCAACCCAGCCACAAGACCTTCAGCCTATAACCTGTCCTGCCTGTGAGATGTGCTGGCACAGAACTCATGGGAGTAGCCAACCAATGACTTGTCCAACAAGGCCAACTCCACAAGAGGGAACACACGCCTGACACAGCCTGAGTGACCAGGAACCAGAGGCCAGACAGCCCAGGGACTAAGGATAAAACCAAACACAACTGGCAATTCAAAACAAAAAAAGTAAATGAAATGATTCTTTGTGGTATTCTGCTATACACATAGATTGGAGTGTAGCCCAACTGTCATCAAAGGGGCCTCATTCAGCAACTAAGGGAAGCAGATGCAAAGACCCACAGGCAACACTAGTTGGAGCCAAGAGGAAACCCCCTCCCACTCCACAGAGGAGGGGAAGAAAGGACTGTAAGAGCCAGAATGCATGAGGACACCATGAGAACACAACCCACAGAAATCAACGAAACAGGGTTCATAGGGGTTCACAGAGACTTACATGACAAACACAAACCTTGTATGGGTCTGAGCCAAGTCCCTTATGGTTGTGCACCTTGTTCTTGTGGGACTCCCAACAGTGGGAGTGGGGGTGTCTTTGGCTCTTTGCCTGCTCTTGGGACTCTTTTCCTCCTACTAGGTTGCCTCGTCCAGCCTTGATATAAGGTTTGTGCCAAGTGTTATTGTAACTTGTTAGGCCATGTTTGGTGGGTATCCCTGGGAAGTCTGTTCTTTTATTTAAAGGGAAATGGAGAAAGTGTGGATCTGAGAGAGAGGGGAGGTGGGGGGAGGAACTGGGAGGTGTTGAGGGAGGAGAAACTGTGATCAGGACGTAATGTATGAGGGAAGAATAAAAGAAAAAATAAAATAAAAGACATCTTTTAAAAAAAAGTATCTCAGGCTTTCAACAGTCCATGTAATTACGGATGTCTTATGTGATCACAAAGCACCTACCTGTACAACTTCTGTATAGCATGGGCTGCATTCTTCCTAACATACGGTGACAGATCAGCTGAAGCCTCCTTAATAGCAAGCATCATGATAGGCACGATAATTGGCACTCTAATGCTTGATAAAACCCTCAAGGCACTTGCACGAATTAGTTGATTTGGGTCCTAAAACAGTAAAAACACCCATCAAAATTTCAAGTTTATACTTTCAAGGGCACCTGTGTGATAGTTAGCAGGTGTTACAGAGCATAATCAATGCATCAGCAGCAGAAGAAAGTGCCTTAATTTCAAACAGGCAAGGGTATCTGAAAACAGGTAAGAAAAAGAGAAGTAAATGCATCTTTTCTGAACAGTGTTTTAAAAAAAAGTGGTGGGTATGATGCTGGTTGACTATTACTAAATGTACTGGTAATACATTATTATTATTCTTTCATAGTAAAATGCATCATAAACTTAAATGTTTTCTAAAAATGTCCCACTGTCTTGTCTCCGTATACTTTCAACAACCAGTAGATACAAACAGTCCTTCAATACATGACAATGACTGAACAGACATCAAGAAACAAACTACAACTTGTATGGCAAGGTTCCACCTGGTTATGCAGAAATCATTTTCGAAGGCTACTGAATCTGCACTCTGGGAGGCCCTTTCAAGCCACAGCCAGACAATTTAGTAGATTATTGCCCCACTTCTTTAAAGGACACACCTTCAACTGGGCAGACACCTTGTAGTAATTTACCTGCTCACTCTTCATTACCTTCAAAGCTCGCTGAAAAGTGCTTATAGATAGGAGCGCCAGGTCCTGCTGTTCTTCAGCATATCGGACGAGGTAAACATATACCAACTTCTTGATCTATTTGGAGGGAAAAAAAAAGTCACTCACTTACTAGAATGGAAACTTAAAGCTCAATTATTTTATATACCAAAATCCATTCTCAATTTTCCTCAAGTAAGTAAGCGAATCTGGTCACAGCTTAAACTGCAAAGCTGATGCTATTTTGTGTGATGATGACAGCAAAGGAAAAGGCTTATAAAGTAAGGATTTTAGTAATCCAATCCACAGAATAAATATCCTTTCAAAATTTCCCCTTCTTTCACAGGGAGTCTCTGAGAAAAATTTACGTAATATCAAAATATCAACTAACAGGCAAAAAATAAAAATAAAAAATCGAAGATACACGTAATCAAGTTGGGCCCTCATCACTTGGTATGGAAGCTTATGTTTCCTCATCTAGCAAACATCCCCGACCGCTTTAATGGTAGCAGTCACATTCCAATGTTTATTACATGATATTTTCATCTTAATAAAGATAATACATGAAAACAATACTAATTTAATGTAATAATGATTCCAAAAAGACTAGACTGGACAGTGTTCTAGAAAGTCTTTAAAGGCAAGTTAATGAGGTATACAATTCTTCCTTCAGTCCAATACCTCCGCAAGTGCTGGCAACTGAGGGAGTGGTAGAGGAGGGAGGAGGAAATGAGGAAGGGATGTTGATGATAACAAAACCCCAGGGTCTTGTGCCTACTAAGGATCCATTACCACCAAGTTCTCAGCTCCAGTTCCACTTGATACCATGTGGTTTTAGGTCCCTTCTCTATGCTGTTCCTTCTTAAACATACTCCAGTCAGGCACAGTGGCGCGGCCTTTGATCCCAGCACTCAGGTGGATCACTATGAGTTCAAGGCCAGCCTGATCTACAAAGCGAGTCCAGGACAGTCACAGCTATACAAAGAAACCCTGTCTTGAATAACGAAATTTTTTTAAATTAAAAAAAAATAAATAAAGCCACTCCAGTGTCTCTAGTGTTTCTTTCGGTGTAGCACCCAAACAAAAAAAGTCTAAGTAGAACAAACTAGGTATGAATTTTGTTTTCTTACCTCCACTAATAGAACTCAGGATTTCAACTGTCCACTTTACCTGGAAGCCCACTGCGTTTGAACAGTTGTGCTTATTAAAGCTTTTGGGTTTCGAAGCAAAACTGTGCACTTATCTATAGGAAAGTTCAGCATGTAAGACCTGGCTCCTCTCAGCATTTTCCTGAGATAATTTCAGACATTAATTCTATGATTCAACCTCCTTAGCCACCTTCATATCATAATAAACACAAGTGAAAACTTGGTGAGCACACTTTCTAAACCTCATAATTAGTAAATATGGTGAACATTCTGAATGTGTATTAATCCATTCATCTATAATATATGACAATGTTAAAGATGAAACTAATTTAAAAAAAAACTCTAAAAAAAAAATTCTATGTATCCTTCATGGCCAAATAGTTCCACAAAAATCTTAAAAATAGAATCTTAATCTAGCACTCAGTACAGCTAATAATCTGCCCCACACTTTCTTTTCAGTCAAAAAAAAAAAAAATTCCTAAATATAACTCGCACTTTGGTCTCAATTACACTCAGGTTGTCCCTGATAAATCCTCCCTGACCAAATTCCACTTAAGATCTTCTCTGAGACCAAAAATTAGAAAATGAAATGCTGACTAATACACAAACAATAAACTATATCCAAGGAAACTATGCTAATATTTAGCATTAATTTTATATAAAAATTAATATATTAAATGGTATAAATTATAGGACCTCACTTTTGCCAATCTCAAAAGAAGAAACAAATACAAAATCATAGCTAGCTACATATACATGGGAAGCCTGAGACAGGGTCCCACTTTGTAGGTCACTCAGGTTGGCCTAGAAGTCACAGTGCATCTAACTACAGCAACCCTCTGCTTCAGCCATCCATGTTTAGGACTACAGTGCCAGACTGAACCAGGAACATTTCTAAGTTTCCATATTCCTAGGACAGGATCACTTCTTCTGTAGATTTGACAAGTAATGGCCAGCACAGAAATTGACTTAAACCTGCTCAAAAAACAAAAAAACCCTGACCTTGATAAAGAGCTTTTCCAAGTCAACAATATGTGGCGCCCCCCTTGACATGACAGGCACAAACTAACTCCACTACTGCCTATGGGGGTCAAATGTCACACTTCTTTCTACAGGTGACACCAACCCACTCAGGACTCTGAAAGTTCCCTCTTCCCAAAGCTACTCTAAGATGAAGATCTCTGTGTTCACAGGAAGTGTATGTGGAAAGCGTGCTAACTCCTGCTATGGTAACAACAGACCTACCTCGCCTTCCCCGAGAGTCCCTTCAACTGCTGGTTGGAGCAGCCCACATAAGACCCTCCCATACACTTTTCAAACATTTTACTTACCAAATTCAAGAAATCGAACATCAATTCAAGCCCATTACCTTACATGTATTCCATATTTTAAACTTCCAAAATCTGACTCAGGGTCCTACTATACAGAGGCTCTGTGTCTCTCATCTGAGGAAACTCTTCAGTGTTTCTTTTCTTCAAGTACTTTTATCATCCCAGCCAGTATTCAAATTAACCAGGAAATACTGGTTAGAAAAGACAAGCTCCCCCGGCTCAGCTTTTATTTTTCCTTATTCTTCACCTCAACCTCTCCAACTCCCCAGTTAAAACTTGCTGAGCACTTTAAGGCCTGCCACCTCCAACTCCACTATTTATATAATGCTCACATCCTACTAAGTACAGTTACTACTAACACTCAAGGAGGAGGCAGATCTGCCGCTGGTCACAGAGCCAGAAAATGACACAAATGGGATATGTCCAAAGTGGGCAGGGACACTTTTCTAACTCCTACATGTTTTGGCCAATGAGATCAATGAGTCCTCTAATTTTTCTATTAAAGTATTCCCTAACAAAATGTGTTAGAACCTTTCCCCCCAAGACATCTGAAAACCTGCTAAATTAAACAACCCAAAAATAATTTTTCATAAAGTATCAGGATTTTTTTTCTTTTGAGACTGGGCCTCCCTATACCCTAAATTTGCCAGGCACTCATGATCCCCTGCCTTGACCTTCTCAGTGCTGGTAATATAGAAGACTATTCGCAGATCTCTTCTCCATTAAAGCAGGAAAAACACAATTTTTGCTTTAGTAATCAAGTCCCCCAAGGTCACATAGAAAATCCAGCACACCATGCTACGTAGGACCTGTCCCTACCCCCATGTCCAGAGATGCACTGTGAGGAGCCTAGCCCTGAAAGCTGTGACATCAGGGTATGCTGTTCCAGAATCCCTGCTTAAATTTCCAATCAGACTCTATGTCATTTCTTTTGTTCAAATGGGTGCTTATCAAGCTTCAGAATTCGCACAATACAAAAATGAAAGTACAAATGTAGTACTGTGCCATTAAATTATCTTAAGTGAATTTTTTTTATGTAAGATACAAACCATTGTTCCAAAACCAAGCAAGGCCAGTTTGGATGTAAACCAAACCAGGTGAGAGAAGCCAACTTAAAAGTGACAGAAACTGGGGGCTAGAGGGATGGCTAAGAGGTTAAGAGCACCATCTGCTCTTCCCAAGGTCCTGAGTTCAATTCCCAGCAACCACATGGTGGCTCACAACCATCTATAATGATATCTGGTGCCCTCTTCTGGTGTGAAGGCACACATGCAGGCAGAACACTATACATAATAAATAAATCTTAAAAAAAAAAAAGTGGAAAAAACCAAAAGATCCACGCCATCCTAACATTTCTGATTTAAAGTACTAAATTAAAGTAGTGATGTCATAATTTTAATACTACGATAGATGGTTCTTTAAAAACAGATGACCAGAACTCTGCAGCTAGAATTTTAAGTCCCTTAGAACACAGCACCTAAAAAGCAGCCAATGCTGCTGCTTGACAGGTTCATAGCAAATTCGCATCTCAGAAAGTTCTTCAATCACCTGGAATGAAGGCGCTTGAGCTAAATGTGCTTGAGTTAAGCTGTTCTCTGCCAGACTCATTGGATTACCAGGTAAGAGGTCAGTAACCACCAGATACTCATATCTCAGTCCAACATCACTGGACTGACAAAATTAGGACTTTCCAAATAGGCTACTACATCTAGGATGTAATGTCCCACGCAGTTGTCGTCGCTGAACAGCAATGTCTAACAGCCACCAACACACTGACAGGAACCACGAGTGTCAGTATGACTATGCAACTTATTCTGTTGTCTGTAACAATCACCTGAAGCGCTCTTTGTCCTTACTAATAACGCTCAAGGCTGACTCTCCATGGCAAAGTGTTCAAGGAGAAACTAAGAGTCCACTCGGGCCTGATCTCCTTGGGATTTATTTCCCAACAGCACCTTTGTTTATCAGGACAGCCAGCAAGCTTTAAAACTTTATTATGAACTCCAGGATGCAGCTAGGATTTATAATGGGTACCCAGAAACATTCAGAACCACAGCTGAGCTAGCAGGCTTCACTATAATTATTCACAATTGGAGAAGGATTTCTGTGACTGTTATGGCAAAAAGCATAACAATATTAAATCACAGAAGGTTGCAAAACACTAAATTTGTTCCAGTTCTGCTATAAGAATCAATCAATATTGACCACAAGAGGCCTATGCACTGCCAGGTAGGTGTGCACAGAATGCCTACTTTCCCTGAGAGAATTCTGTGAGCAGAAATGGGAGTAGTTAAGGGTCCGTGCCTACACCACTCTCTGACCAGTTACTTTCATTCAATGTTACAACACTGCTTGCTATAAAGCTAATCATAGCAGAACGCTGGCTGTCTGGAAGAACACAGGCAGATCTGTTTAATTAGCTTATCAATACCACTACATCAAACTTCATGAGATATTGACTAACACTTTGATTATTTTTGCACAATAACCACCGGCTGCTTTCTAGGTCACTTTGGGTATCATTTGACAGCTAATATCAGATGACGTACTATGGGGCTCATCTGTGTATCTAAGGCAACATATGCTTATAAAAATGAAATTTCTCACTTGGCAGCAAGGAAACATCAATCAATTCGCTGAGCACAGGTTTCTAAGAAGCTTATATCATTTTTTTCCATAATATTAGAAGATTAAGTACGTTTCAAAAAAAAAAAACCACACACACACACACACACACACAAAGTTTTAAGGAACAAAGACATCAAAAACAAACAGCCCAGGGCAATGGAGGCATCAGTGGTTAAGAACACTGGCTGCTCTTGCAGAGGACACAGATTCAGCGATCCATCACCTTCTTCTGGCTTTCATGAATACTACATACACATGGTATAAAGACATATAAGCAGGCAAAACACCCATGCACACAAAATAACATCCAATACATTTTTAAAGGAAAAAGAAAAAAGATATGTTTCTACTAAAACTTTTCTTACAGGATGTAAGGCAACACATCAGAACCATAGTGCAAAAAGGGAAAAAGAACAAACAGCAAGGTCTCCCTACTGATAACTACTTGCCAAGATAAACAGTTCTGAGTGAGCAAAAATTAATAACAACAACAACAACAACAAAAAAAAAAATGTTCTATTTCCACAATGAAAACTCCAGGAATATCAAGTGAATTTACCCAAATAAAAAGCATCAAACATACAAAAAAAAAGGTGCTGACAGGGTGATGGTCTGGGATGGCTTCCTAGCTTGGATGCTGACTTCCATACATCTGCTTGGTGACTTTAGCAACTACTCCATTGAATCTTCATTGTAAAATGCACACAGAGTTTCACAGTGTTGTTCATTTGTGTGAAACCCTAACAACCTTAGCATGGAGACCTTAGCATGGAGACCATGTAATCATTACTGTTAAAAGATCCTATTCCTGTAACACTACAACCAGCTTCAACTATGCTTCACAATTTTTAAAGGTCAAACCTGCTCTGTACAGAAGTACCACCAAGTCTTAGGCTTGTTCGTAAGTGACATGCCAGTACCCAAGGCCAGGGGGCGGAACCTAGGAATGGAGTGCGCAGGGCAGCTCCAAAACGGCACAGAGACTGTTATACACACCCCAAACGCCTTTGGTCAGCGAAAGAAAAATACAAATCCCATAACTGAAAATATGGACATTTTTTAAAAGTTAATGAGGAGATGAGCTCAGTGGTAGCATATTTCTGAATTATGCACAAAGCCCTGAGTTCTACACTCAGCATCAAAAAAAAGAGAGAGAGAAAGAAAAAAAAATGGGGTTGGGGATGTGTCAAGGCAGAGGGAGGAACATATAAGAGGACAGGAGGGAGAAAAAGGGAGGTGTCAGCAAGAGTATGAAAAAGTACAACTCACAAGCATTACTGGTTTAAATACAAACTGATGCTCTCAAATCTTCAGCAACAGCAGGCTAAGATCCACAGCCATGACACTGAATGTCCACATGAGTACCTGGATACCTGTGGTCAGAGCAGCATTACTTCCAACAGACCAAAAGCAGAAATATCCTAAATGTCCGTAAGGGGATGGATACACAAAATGCAGGTGGCCATTTAGTAGAATGCTGCTCAGCCATACAAGTACACCAAGAACCTCACACACCCCGTAGCCAGGTTCCTCCCACCTTCGATGACTCAGCGCCCTGGACCTGTCATACCTAATGCGACTTGTTTCCACTTTCATCTGTGTTCCCTATACTCCGTTACCCTACAATGCCCACCCATCACAACCTAGTCTGTTGCTATCTGTTTTTCCATCCACACTCAGAGGAACATCCAATAAATCTCTTGGGTGAGGTTTGTTGCACTTGGATGGCCCTGATCGCCAAGACACTCTTTTAGTACAAAATACAAAAGGCTTTCAGTTGGAATGCACGGAGAACCCCAAAAACACACTGCATAGAGACAAGTTACGTTCAGCAGGGCTGATGTTCTACAGTCAGTCTGTTGGGGCCTTAGTACAGTCTCAGTGACCTGTGATTTCACTTAAAATGATCCACATGAAATGCCCAGAACAGGCAAATCCACAGAGGCAGAAAGTAGGAGGAGTTGGGAGTGACTGCCATCAGTCTCTTTTGGAGTGAGGAAAACACCATGGAATTGTGATAAATTCTATGAGCACACTAACAACCACTGAACTCAAAAAGAAACTGAGCAGAAGGTTCCTTACTGTCCAGGGGAGTTCACTCAGTGACAGGCCTGCAGCTGCAGTTAGGGCTGGGTGGAACTCAGTGGTGTATTGCTCAGGTATAAGAGTGGTCAAAGCAGCAGTATGCATGTGCGGGAGGAGCAGCCATTGGCAACGAGTCCTTTGCCCTCCTGAAGACCACAGCTCTATTCAACATCATTGCACCAAAGCCAAGCTACTCTCTGTTGCAGTTTTACTAAACAGAGGTCTCTAAGTGCCCTTCAACCAACCACACTCCATGACAACGAGGACAATTACTCACACTGATGGACTATCTTCACCAAGCACATGTTCTGGAAGAGCAGACTCAGCAGAAAGGAACACAACCTAAATCAACATTGGGAGAATGCTTACCCTTTCCCTCTGGAAAAAACTGCTGGCAAGGGTGCTTTAGATATTTAATTCTGTGCTGCTTAACATTATGTTGACTTGAAATTAGCTACAATCGTTCTAGAAGACATAACCTCAGTTGAGAAAATGCCCTCAACAGATGAGCCTTTGAGTAAGCCTGTGGTAGATTTTCTTGATTGGTAGGGGAGGGTCCAGCTCACTGTGGAAGTGCCATCCCTGGGCTAGTGGTCCTGGGCACTGTAAGAAAGCAGGCTGAGCAAGCCATGAAGAAGCAAGCCAGTGAGCAGTGCTCCTCCATGGCCTCTGCATCAGCTCCTGCCTCCAGGTTCCCATTTCTTTCCTCAGTGATGGACTGTGATGTGGAGCTGTTAGCTGAAATAAACCCTTTCATCCTCAGGCTACTTCCAGCAACAGAAACTCTTAAGACAAATATCATCATAAAAAGTAGAGATAACTGTACAAGGAGGGAGAGCCATATAATGTGCAAAAGTACTATCAAAACCACAAAATAAGTACTCCCTGACATCACCTCTTCCCACTCACAGGGAGTCTTGTAAAATATCATCAGGGTCTCCTGATTCAGAATGCCACTATATGTGTCACTTGTGATGCTGTCTGTCATCACAGTGGCAACCAAATACCGGTGGTAGTGACTTGTTTTGAACTTTATATGCGGGATGGTGGAACCTTAGAGTAGTGGAGACAAATCTGTCACTTTAACCAGAGATTCTCTGCAGTAGAGATGTAGGCATATGGCATCCTGAGGACTTAGTGCCTGCCACTATAATCGGAAAACCTTCCGAGAAACTCTGGTGTTTGCAAAACACCATGGCAAAAGGGCTACTTCTCCCAAGTCTGGGTAGAACTGACTAGGTTCTACCCAGACTGCATAAAATTAAGTCACTATGGCAAATTTTAAACTCAGCTGCCTTTGGGAATTCATGAAAGCTGGGTGAATCACCATCACTACAACTTCAATTTTATTTTTCGTATTTTCCATCAAAAATTCAAAGCTAAGTTCAAACCCACCTGAGGCTGTACTTTAAGATTGCTGACATTTTACCATAACAAAAAGTCAATGATATTTAAATATGATGAATTCTGAATAACAAGTGTGGGTTGGCTTACACAACAGGAGTCATAAGACCGATGAAAGCAAACAGTACCTCGATGTTTTTACTGGCCACATTCTTCACAACAGCAGGAAAGAGCTCTGACGCATTTTTCCCCTTTGCGATCATCTGAAGGGTTAAAGAGAAGAATTAGCATTGAAACTTTTAAGTTAGTAACCTGAAAACAAAATAGATTTTCTGGGAAATTCTATACAAACTAAGTATTTGTTAAAATTTTGTTACAAAACACGTTATATAATAACAGCTAAACTCTTTTCTAGTGCCAATCACATCCCAACTACACACAGCATAATACACACTATGTGTTTCAACATAAATACACAAATATATACTGTGATCCCAGCCCCTAGAATGCAGAGGTGAGAGGATCAGAAGTCCAGGGCCTATCTGAGACTGTCTCAAAAACACGGGAGGAAGAGCAAAAGAAGGAGGAAGAGGAGGAAGAAGAAAAAAAGGAGGAAAAGAGGAGCAGAATATTAAGTAAATTAAGGTATGTATTGACACACATACAGCATTTCCACAGGCTAACTGCACTGCAAATACCCTTTCACTATGTGTTCTTGTGATCTTCCTATCTTCCAAGTTCTTATATTAAGAACACAACCCACTCAGGGAGGTAGATCACTATGAGTTTGAAGCCAGCCTGGTCTGCAAATCGAGTCCAGGACAGCCAAGGTTACATACAGGAAACCTGTCTCAAAAAAAAAAGCATCCAACCCATGTACATGGTAGGGGTGCAGGGACCTTACAAGCTAACTCTGGCTTTCTCAGAGGTGCTCCTATTTCCCAGGCTAGAATTCTTCAGAAGTCGTCTCAGTGTGTCTCCTCCTCTGCCCACTGAAGGTCTGTGTACCACCATCATTTCAGATCCCCAGATTCCCAAGACTTTACTCCTAGGACTCCCACATTTACAACCCACAATCAGTGCCCCAGAGCTCTACGTCAAACTCCTAGACTGAGGTTCAGCTCCTTAACTGCTTATCAGCAGCAGCCTCTCCTACCCCAAAGTCGCTATGCCTGAAAGCAAACTTGGTCTTCAAGATTAAAAAAAAAAAGAAAAAGGAGCCAGGCATGGTGGCGGCCACTTGTAATCAGGGAGGCAGAGGTAGGTGGATCTTTGTGACTTCAATGCCAGCCAGTCTACAAAGTAAGTCCAGGACAGCTAAGGTTACACAGAGAAACCCTGTCTTAGGGAGAGGGGAGACTTTAAAAAAATTAAAGTCCTAGATAACAGAAACTACAAAAAGGCCTTGCTCTCTTCTCATGCGTCCATGCATGCAATTGTGCTCTGCCCTTCAAGACACTCACCCCAGGCCTGGGCCACATCCCTCAAGACGTTAACCTCCCTTCCCTAGCTGCACCTAGTCTTGAGCCCCTAGAATGTTCTCATCTTCCGGTAGACTACTCCAGACTCCAGAGACAGGTGGACCCAGTCTGCAATATAGGCTCCAGGAACAAAAAAAAAAGGTCAAGGCTACGAACAACCAGATGACCAGCATAAGAATACAACCAACAAAAGCCAGGACATCATGGCTTCACCAGTATCCCCCAAAAACAACTGATATTCTAATGAAGCTAAAACACTGGAAAATGATCTTAAATCTGTGATTATGCAGTGATTCGAGGCACATAAACAGGAAATGAACATACAAATAGAGGCCATCATGACAGACAGGAATTCACAATCAACAGGTGAAGGAAATTAATAAAATCGTTCAATACATGAAAATGCAATTAGAATCAATAAAGAAAACACAACCGAAAAAACCCTGGAGATAGAGAACTTAGAAGAGATCAGGAACCACAGAGGTAAGCATCATCAACAGAATGCAAGAGATGGAGAAGAGAATCTCAGGCACTGAAGATACAATTGAAGAAATCAATACATCTCTCAAAGAAAACATAAAAACGAAAAAGTTCCTGACACAAAACATCCAAGAAATCAAAGACACCATGAAAAAAAACAAAACCTAAGAATAATAGGAATAAAATAAAATGAAGACTCCAGGTTCCAGGGTACAGAAAAATGTTTTCAAGAAAATCATATAAGAAAATTTCCCCAAACTTAAGAAAGACATGCCCTTAAACATACAAAAGGCTTACAGAACACCAAATAGACTATACCAGAAAAGAATTCCCTCATGCCACATAATAATCACAACACTAAATCTACAGAACAAAGAAGCAAGGGAAAAAGGCCAGGTAACATATAAAGGCAGGCCTATCAGAATCACACCAGACTCTCAAGAGAGACTATAAAAGCCAGAAAGGCCTGGGCAGATATCATGCAGACACTAAGAGATCACAGATGCCAACCCAGACTACTATACCTAGCAAAATTTTAAATCAACATAGATAAATAAAACAAAACTAAATTTAAATAATATATATGCAGCAAGTCAGCCCTACAGAAAATACTAGAAGGAAAACTCAAACCCAACAAGATCAACTACAGCCAAGAAAACACAGGATAAAGACAAATTTTACAACAAAAAAGCAAAAGAAAACAAACACACAAACACACAATCACCACCAATTCCACAATAAAAGGAACTAACAACCATTGGTCACTAATATCAATATCTATCAACATCACTGGATTCAACTGTCCAACAAAAAGATACAGGCTAACAGACTGGTTGTAAAAACAGGATACAACATTCTGCTGCATTCAAGAAACATATCTCTGCAACAAAGATAGATACTACCTCAGAGCAAAGGTATGGAAAAAGGTTTTCCAAGCAAACAGACCCAAGAAGCAAACTAGAGTAGCCATCCTAATATCTAATAAAATAAACTTTTAACCAAAATTAATCAAAAGAGATGGGAAGGGACACTTCATTCTCATCAAAGGAAAAACCCACCATGAGGACATCACAATCCTGAACATCTATGCCCCAAATAAAGGGCTCCTACAGTTATAAAAGAAAGCTTAAATCACACATAGATCCTAACACATTAATAGTGGGAGACTTCACAACCCAATCCAACCAAGGGGCAGATCATCAAAGACAGAAGCTAAATAGAAAAATAATAATACTTATTGAGGTCTTTAAATCAAGTGGACCTAACAGATGTCTACAGAACTTTTCCCCCCAAACACACTCAGCAGCTCACCGAACCTTTTCCAAAATTGACCATATAGTCAGTCACAAAGCAAGCCTCAACAGATACAAGACTGACATAATCCTGTGTATCAAATCAGACCAGGGTCTAAAATGAGACCTCAACAATAACAAAAGTGGCAAAAAGCCTACACACAAATGGAAACTGAACAACTCTCTACTCAACAACAACTGGGTAAGGGAAGAAATAAAGAAATTAAAGTCTTCCTACAAGTCAATGAATTTGAAGGCAAAACTTGCCCAAACTTATGGGACACAAAGCAGGAAAGTTCATAGCACTAAGTGCCTTCATAAATAAATTCGAAACATCTCATACATGCAACTTGACAGCATACCTGAAAGCACTAGGAAAAAAAAAAAAAAAAAAAAAAGACACACCCAAGAGGAGTAGAGGGCTAGAAGTAATAAAACTCTGAGCGGAAATCAATAAATTAGAAACAAAGAAAATAATTCAAAGAATCAATGAAACCAAGAGCTGGTTCTTACAGAAAATAAACAAGACAGCCAAACCTTTAGCCAACCAGAGTGAAAGGCATAGTACCTTCGTATAATTCTAATTAAGCAAGTGAAAGACTTGTATGAGAAAAACTTCAAGTCTCTGAAGAAAGAAACTGAAGAAGATATCAGAAGATGGAAAGATCTCCCCTGCTCATAGATCAGTAGGATTAACATAGTGAAAAATGGCCATCCTACCAAAAGCAATCTATAGATTCAATGCATTCCCATCAAAATTCCAACACAATGCTTTGCATACCTTGAAAAAACAATTCTCAATTTCATATGGAAAAAAAAAAAGAGAGAGAACCGCTAAAATAATCCTGTACAATAAAAGAGCTTCAGGGGGTATCTCCATACCTGATCTCAAGCTGAACTGTAAAACAACAGTAATAAAAACAGCATCATACTAGCATAGAAACAGACCAGATGATCAATAGAATCAAATAGAAGACCCAGAAATAAACCCACACACCTACAGACACCTGATTTTTGACAAAAAAGCTAAAACCATACAATGGAAAAAAGATAGCATCTTCAACAAATGGTGCTGGTCTAACTGGACATCTTCATGAAGAAAAATGCAAATAGATCCATACTTATCACCCTGCACAAAAGTAAAAGTCCAAGTGGATCAAAGAAGTCAACATAAAACCAGACACACTAAACCTGTTAGAAAAAGTGGAGAATAGTCTTGATCCCATTGGCATAGGAGACAACTTCTGGAACAGAACACCAACAGCTCAGGCTCTAAAATCAACAATAAATGGTGCTGGGAGCCAAAGCTATCTACGGAAGCCAAAGCCAAAGCTATCTAGTGAAGACAAAGGTATCTACGGAAGCCAAAGTCAATTAGTGAACCAAGGCTATCTATGGAAGCCAGAGTCAAAGCTATCTAGTGGAGACAAAGGTAGTTACTGAAGCCAAAGCCAAGTAGAGAGCAAAGGTCATTTAGTGGAGACCTAAAGGTATTTAGTAAAAGAGTTGCCTAAGACCCTAAATCATGGGTGATAGATTGTGAGGACATCCTTTGTTAGAGCATCCGTAAGATATCTTAAGAGAACATCCTTATGGTACCTTGTAGATACAATATTTAACCCATGAAAGCACTCTTCCTGTCTCCTGAAGCAGCTAATTACCTTCCCCCTTTCCTGCCTTCTCCCTATATAAGTTGGGTAAAAATTTCTAATAAACGGAAGCCTTGATCAGACAAACAGACTTGGCTTTCATTCCTGTGTCTCTTGTCCCTACCCCCCCCCCCCCCCATTCCTTCCATTCTCCTACTTTAGGAACCCTGTTGAAGCCCCGAGGGCCGGGGCAAAATGGGACTTCATGAAATTGAAAAGCTATTGTAAAGCAAAGGACACAGTCAACAGAACAAAACAACAGCCTACAGACTGGGAAAAGATCTTTACCAACCCTACATCTGATAGAGAACTAATATCCTAAATATATAAAGAACTCAAGAAATTAGACACCAACAAACCAAATAATTCAATTTAAAAATGGGATACAGAGCTAAAGAGAGAATTCTCAACAGTGGAATATCTAATGGAGGAGAAAACACTTGAAGAAATGCTCAACGTCCTTAGTCATCAAGAAAAACAATTCAAAATAACTCTGAGATTCCATCTCACACCCATCTGAATGGTTAAAATCAAAATCTCAAATGATGGAGAAAGAGGAACACTCCTCCATTGCTGGTGGGAGTGTAAAATCAATCTGGCACTTTCTCAGAAAGAGTGTTCCTCAGAAAGAGGAACACTCCTCCATTGCTGGTGGGAGTGGAAATCAATCTGGCACTTTCTCAGAAAACTGGCAATACTTATGCCTCAACACCCAGCTATACAGTCCTAGGCATATATCCAAAAGATGCTCAACCATACAAGGACATCTGCTCAACTATGTTCATAGCAGCTTTTTTCATAATAGCCAAAATCTGGAAACAACCTAGATGCCCTCAATGGGAGGATGGATACAGAAATTATAGTACATTTACAAGATACTACTCAGCTATTAAAAACAAGGAAATCGGGGCTGGAGAGATGGCTCAGTAATTAAGGGCACTGATGGCTCTTCCAGAGGTTCAATTCCCAGCAGCTCAAAACTGTCTGTAACCCCAAGATCTGACACCTTCATATATACATGCATGCAGACAAAATACCAATGCACATAAAATAAAAATAAATAATTAAAAAAAAACAACAAGGAAATCATGAAATTTGCAGCCAAATGGATGGAACTAAAAAAAGAGCACCATGAGTGAGGCTACCTGGAAGCAGAAAGACACACATATATACTCACTAGTAACTCGATATTAGCCATATAATATAGGATGAACATACTAAAATCTACAGACCTAAAGAAGCTAAACAAGGAGGACCCTAGGGAAGATTCTTAATTCTCATTCAGAGGAAAAATCAGGACAGCCATCAGAAGTGGTAAAAGAGAGGGAATAGGATAGGAATCTACCGTAGATGTTCTTTAACAGACTCCACCCAATAGGTGCAGAGATTCACAGCCCAACTTTGGACAGAGAGCAGGAAGTCTTATGAAAGAACAGGAGATAGAAGGACCCAGAAGAGACAGGAGCCAGCCCCACAAGGAGACCAACAAAGACAAAAAAGCTGGGGTCACGGAGGACTGCAGAGACTGATGCATCAACCATGCATAGAGAGAACACAGATCCCCTGCTCAGCTGTAGCCAATAGACAGCTCCGTCTCCCTGTGGGTTTCCTAATAAGGGAAGAAGAGACAGTCTCAGACATGAACTCAGTTGCCTACTCCTTGATCACTTCTCCCTCGTGGGGCAACCTAGCCAGCCCACAGAGAAAGAGGATCCAGACAGTCCTGATGGGACCTGAGAGGCTAGGGTTAGATAGTAGGGGAGGAGGACTTCCCCTATGAGTGGACTAGGACAGAAGGATAAGGGAGGTAGAGAGAGGGAGGGTAGGAATGGGAGAAGACAAGGGAGGGGGCTACAACTGGGTTACAAAGTGAATAAATTGTAAATAATAATAATATATGCATATTTTTTCTTGAGGGGTGAAAGAGTAGAAAGGAAGATGGAGGAACAGGGATGAACAAATAGATACATAAATGACATGTTTATGTATGTATATATGTGTGTGTATGTGTATATATATATATATATATATATATATACACACACACACACTCAGAGTTAACACTGATCAGGCCACCTAAAGCACATTAAATTTATGACAGTGTGGACTCTTTTAATCTTGTCTTCCCACCAGCCTTCCTGATACAGCTGTCATATATATTATATCTATGTCCATTAAGAATTTCTTACACAGACCTGTGTCTGGAGAGGCCATGAGCCCTAGAGGAAAAGGTACTACTATTTTTAAACTAAATGGACACAGCCATAACTTACTGCTTTACCTACAGATCACTGCATCATTCAATCCTTGTCAGAGAAGCTTCTTCTTGCAGTAGACGGTGTTTAACACAGAGACCCACAACGCACAGAGAATAAAAGACCATGGAGTGCTCGGCACTAAATGTAATGTCTATACCCCATCCTTCCTCAGAAGGCTCAGGGATGTGTGTGGCTTCAGAGAGCATGGGTTAAATCAGTCGAATTAAGTAAGCCAGTGTTAGAGTTAATTTCATTTCCCAAGTTTGAGAGCTGTCTTTGGTTGGTTGTTTTTTGTATTTTTTTTTCCTTTCTTTGTTTTTTAATTATTATTAGTTTTGTTTTGCTTGTTTTTGTTACAGTTTATTCACTTTGTATCCCAGTTGTAGCCTCCCCCCCTCATTTCTTCCTAGTCCCATCCTCCTTCCCTCTTCCTCCCCTACTATCTAACCCTAGCCTCTCAGGTCCCATCAGGACTGTCTGGATCCTCTTCCTCTGTGGGCTGGCTAGGTTGCCCCATGAGGGAGAAGTGATCAAGGAGTAGGCAACTGAGTTCATGTCTAAGACTGTCTCTTCTCCCCTTACTAGGTGATGGTTGATTTTGTTTTCTGAGACTGGGTTTCTCTATGTCTTCCTGGCTGTCCTGAGGTTTGAGATGTAGACTACGTTGCCCTTGAACTCACTGAGATCTGGTGGTCTCTGTCTCCTGACTGCTGGAACTATAGTTGTTCACAGCCACACTCAGCTTCAGGAATATAGGCGGAAAAAGGGGAAAATTGCATAAGTCAGAGGAGTTAGACGGCTTCAAGGAAAAAGTGTTTTCCAGATACAATAGGACAGATGCAAACATGAACTCAGCAAATTTGACAGCATGCACGAGACCTGCACATAAGTCTCATCCCTAGCAGAGGAGCTGCTGGATGCTAGGGAGGGAAGGACAGTTTTCTTTAATGATGACAACAGGAACATCTACCATAGTCTAGGACAGAGCCCATGTAATTGACCAACACAAACTAAATTCCATGGATTTAAAGAGAATAAGGTAGGGGTAGACAGAAGAGGATCTGGGAAAAGTTGGAGGAAAAACATGATCAAAAAATAGAAACAGGTAAAAACTGTCTTGAGAAAAAAATTAGTTATTTTTGCATACCAAAATATTTACCACATTGAAAGAGCTCCCCAAAATTCCATCTGATATCATTTCTCTTCAGCCTGAAAATTTTCTATTAACATTTTATAAAAACGGGTCTTGCTAGCTTCCCTTGCCTGATGATATATTAGTTCTTCATTCTTGAAGAGTGTTTTCACTAGATGTAAAAACTCTCGATTGACAACTCCTTTCTCCCAGCACTTTAGCATGTTCTTCTGATGGACACGGTTTCTGAAGACCAGTGAGTGTTTATTCCAATCCACTGCTCTCTTAAATGAATGAATAAATTTTTCCAGTTATTTTCATTTTTTTTCAGTTATTTTCAACAATCTGTATTTTTGGTTTTCAATGGTTTGACTATTATGTTTACACATGGTTTTATTTTGCTTTATCCTGATTGTCTCCTTATATCTTTTTTCAAATTTGAGATGTTTTTAACCACTGCTTCTCTAAACATGATTTTTTTTTTTTTACCACAGTCTATTTCTCCTTTCTTTTCAATTTTCCAATAATAAATAACTTAGACTTTTTGAAATATTCAACAAAATCTGGGCATGGTGCCACATGCTGACTTAATCCCAGCACTAAGGAGGCAGAGACAGGAAGAACTCTGTGAGTTCAAGGCTGGTCTGTCTACATAGTAAGTTTTAGGCTAGCCCAGACTACATAATGAGACCATGTCTCAAAAGAGAAAAAGAAAGGCAAGTGGGAAGGAGGAGGAAGTAGAGGTGGAAATCAAGTAAAAGGACTCTGAGGATCCATATTATTTTTTCTTTCTATTCTGTTATTGTAAATGGCTTATTCTTAGCTGAATATAGCTCTAATGATCTAGCTACAACTTCTGAGTTCTTTGTCATCTCCATTTTGCTACTGAGTGAATCTAGAATATTTTTAATCACCTATATTCCATCCACACCATGAAAAATGAATAATTTCTGCATAGGGATTTATTAATGATATTTTAGAAAATAACTTTCTGCTCATTAGTAACAATCTAAGGAATAGCAGGTACAGGACAACACCCCTCCACAGAATAAGTTGCCACCTGATCATAATAGATCTTGGCTCTCATATTGCTTTTTCTAACACCTACACATACCAAAGCAAACTATTCTACCTATTCCCGACTTAAAAAAAAAAAAAAAAAAAAAAAAAGGATGTTGGTATACTTAATAAAATGTATGTATCAATTACAGAGGCAAAGGATGCAGAGCTCTGGCTAACTGGTCCTTCCACTTTGCTCTGCAAACACTTTGTCTAGTAGCATCTGAGCCTAAACATACTAGTTAATAGTGTAGAAAATTTGTTGGGCTGGAGAGATGGCTCAGCAGTTAAGAGCACTGTCTGCTCTTTCAGAGGTCCTGAGTTCAATTCCCAGCAACCACATGGTGGCTCACAACCATCTATAATGTGATCTGATGTCCTCTTCTGTCATGCAGGCAGGCGCTCATGTATATAAATTAATAAATCTTTTTAAAAAAAATAGTGTAGAAAGTTTGTAAAAAACCAATCCCAAAAGGACATTCTGGACAAATGTAGTTCCCTTGAAAGAACCCAATACATAAATAAGACCTAACAAGGTAAAAAATGAGGCACATATAAGCATCCCAGAGTTCCAAAGAACAAAGCTTGCTGGAGAAGGAATGACATTCTTTTACAAAAGTGGATGAAAACATGTCTAAGTTTATGTTTTAATAAGATTTGAGACAAAATCGCATTTTGGATGGAAAAGTACTTTTGAAATAGGGAAGAAATCCTTCAGAAAAAATTATCATTACCAACTTTGAAAAGATAATGGGAAAACATAAGATATGAAAAAATTACAATGCCAGCTCAAAGTATTTGCCAGATATATAACCAAAAGTTAGATGGGAAAGGAGAGCCATTATCAATTTGACAAGTGACATGAGAATGACATGAAAGTCAGATAAAAGAAAAAAAACTGTATCAACCCAGGTATGTTGACAGAGCCGGGAGCTAAAGGGAAAGAAAGCAACAGAACTCAACTCCCCATCATACAAGGCAGAAAATTTAAAAAACTAATTCATCAATACTACACCAAAGCAAACACAAACCGAATCTTATTAAATTTAATTTTCTTCAAAATAGTGACTCTTCCAGACAGATAAAATAAGTTCTCAAAAAGAGGAGGGGAAAAGCAGTCAGTTTAGCATCATATTTTTGCTCCTGAATATAAAGTCAAACAAACTGAGAAGAAAAAAGAAATATATATATATATATATATATATATATATATATATATATATATATATAATTTCAGAAGAAAAAAGAACATTGCAATTCAATAATTCTACTAAATGATCTATTTTCACACAGAAAGGACTCAGAATTCCACTCACATCCTCTTCCCAAATAAAATGTTTCTGAAAATAAACCAAACATCTAAACAGTAAGACGTGATTTCTAAGAAAAAGAAAAGAGCAAGCTATGGGCAAATACATTGAGCAGGAAACAGAGACCATCCATACTTATAGAACTAAGTGCTGGGTCATGGCTGAGCAGGAAAAAAGCCCTCATGTGCAACTGTGAGGCCTGCACTTAGTCCCAGAACCCACACGAGAGCCAGAAGCCAGCAGAGGCACCTGTAATCCCCGCACTCCTCCAGGGAGACAGGAGACTCCCAGAAGCTACAGGCTAGCTAGTCTGGCAGCCTTAAAAGGCCAAGGCTGACCTCTGACCCCCACACTCACACACCCAAAGCATCCCACCCCATTTCCCTTTCATTGCCTCAGCAACCACCTTCTGCTTCTGTCCCTGCATCTGTCTCATATGTGTATGTATAGAATCACACAAAATGTGCGTCACCTAGGAGCCCTGCTGCAGTGTGTGCGAGAACCTCATCCCTCCTACTAACAGTCCACCCTGTGAATACATCACTCTTTGTCTATTCACAACACACAGTTATTTCAAACCAGGGACTTCTGAAAAACGCTGCTCAACAACCATCAGTCCAGGGTCAAAGTTCTTCTACGCTCTGATTTGTTTTGTGTATGACTGAGGCAGGAATCCAACTCCACTTTCTTGTAAAACCTCTCCTTTTCCACTGAATGGTCGCAAGCCTTCATCAAAATGCAGCTGGCCATATATCTAACTGTTTGCATCCGGGTTCATCACAGTGCTCTACTGCTCTTTATGTCTATTTCAGCACACCACCATTTTGATTACTGTGGCTTTAGTGAGTTTTTAAATTAGGAAGTGTACATAAATATTTGTATAATAAATAATAATTATATCACTTTTATAAGAGCAATAATTACCAATCGCTTTAAGATAAACTCCAAATTTATTTTTACCCAAACCTTGATAAAGAGATAGTCTATCAAGGAAGTACATACAGCCATACTTTGATTCTTTTATAATACATTTATGTAAGCCAGGTGTGGTGGCGCACACCTGTCATCCCAGAACATGGTAAGCAGAGGCAGGAAAATTTGAGGTCAACCTGGCCTACATACTAAGTTCCAGGTACTTAGTTCTACAACTAAGTACACAGCAAGACTCCACCTCAAAAAAAAAAAAAAAAAAGGAAAAAAAGAAAAAAGATGAATATATTGTTCAGTGGTGAAGAATTTGCTTAGTATACTCAAACAACGACATTCAGTTCCCGGTACCACAAAAAAAAAAAAAAAAAAAAAAAAAAAAGAAAGAAATTGAAATAGCCAGGTATGGTGGCACATGCATTTAATACCAGTAATTGGAAGGCAGAATGAGGTAAATTTCTGTGAGTTCAAGACTACCCTGTTCCATATAGCAAGTTCCAGGACAGACAGGGCTACATAGTTTAACTCAGGCTCAACATCTTTTCTCTTCCTTAGTAAACAGTTTTAACCTTTCTAAGTTTTGATTGGTTTCCAATATTTTAACTTTTGTACCTGTAATGTCAATTACCTCTTAGAAATCCTTTAATTAATAGGAAGTGCTGCTTTTCTTTTTTTTTTTTTAATACCACTACTTCTTCAGTCAACTTTGCTCTCTTAACCAAACCCCCTTATTTGCTTAAGTAAATACTTTTTCTAAGTCCCTCCAGCTAGAAACTTAATTCTTGAAAACAGTGTCCATTTCCACAGGAGCTACTGCCACAGTATCTACCAATCCTAATGATGAGTCTCACTGGCAATACTTTTCATTTCATTTGCTAAAGTTTCTTCTTTGGAGACCAAGTCCTTCTTCCAGTTATTCATTTTGGAAAATATCACAGGAAAAAAGGATGCAACAACACTTTTTGCTGCTGAAGCTAAACTGAAAAATAGATATAATGACCAATCAGTCTGATTTGAAAAAACTGAAATGACTGGTAAGTGTTGAAGATTTATGAGAACACTGAGAATTTATGTAGTTATTTGTAGACTCAAGGCTGGCAGGCGGAATTTCAACAGACGAAACTACTCAATCTACTATTATAAGCAGAATCTGAAAGTGTTGGGGAGCTAGAGTTCTTTAAATTATGAAAACTGAAATTCTTGTTCACACAATGCTATTAAGTATAAAGCATAATATTTATAAGTAAAATATAGAAAATAGATTCATTAGCATCTTGCTGACATTGCCAAGTGATATCCATCACTCAAATGAAAGCAAGAACCAAGAAACCCTTTCAGATCGACCCCTTCCCACTGCCTCACTTTAAACAACCTAGTAACACCTGGGGCTTTGTTCTATAAAGGGATTTAGACTGATATGAGAAGAGAAGACAGGATTTCAGCTCTCATGCATGGCACTGTGTGCTCACAACTGTAGGCAGTAAGGTCACAAACAAAAACCCTCAAGTACCTTCAAGTAAAAATAGGGTTATACTATTGCCTTATTTTGTATTGGTTCTATCTCATAGAAGAAATATCTTGCTATCAGAGGTATAAAAGTTAAAATTAGAACAAGTTTCTTCTTACGTTACTGCCTTCTTAACACTTCAAACAGGTAATCTAAATTAATTAGAATAAACAAATTAATGTTGTTTACCCACTTGGCATACAGAGTAGATATAATCACTGCCTACTCAGCTTCCAAAAGTTACAGAACTTAGACATCTGACCTACCCCAACAATCCTCACAGCACTTGGATGTCTGACCTACCCCAACAATCCGCTTCATAGCATCGAGTTTGGCAGAATCCTTGTTGCTCTCCAGCATCTGCTTCAGGTCCTCATTCCTAGTACAAAAAAAGAAATCATAACTCTACACTTGCACTTTTTGCAAAAGATAGCTATTAAAATTCATCATTTTTATGAGAAGTAGAAACAGTACAATGGGACACCAGTAAGTAGCTGCACTCGGATAATCAAAGGGTTAGTTTTTTCTGTTATCTTACAAAGTCTATGCAGCATGTTGTCATAAAGCCCAGAGCGGCACAAAGGCCCTTCAGCCTTACATTTGCTGAGGAAATGTCAACGAGAACATGGCAATCAGAGTCTGTTACCTCAAATTTTCTTTGACATAATCAGAAAGTCAGCTCGAAAATATTACATCAAAAAAAAAAAAAAAAAAAAAAAAAAAAACCAAAAACAAAACCTTAAAGCATTTTCAGACTGTAGTATACAAGAGCCTTGCCTAAGTTGTGTGTCATTCACATCATCCCAACTTCCTACCTCCTACTGCACAAGTAAGTAGGAACATGCTGAGACTAAAATCATTTTAACATCTGCTGTAAGAGGAGAGCACAGGGTCCAGAAAAAACTCCTGAGAAGAAAGGCAGTGGGCTGCAGCGACTAAGCCCTGCAGCAGACACCAGGAGAGGTGATATCATTCCCGGGCAGAAACCACCAAGACAGCGTGGCTACCCTGTACAGCAAGCACACCAGAAGAGACGTCTCTCTCTCTCAAGGCTCTCTGCTGTTTTAAACAGCCTTAAGGCAATCTAAAGCTGTCTGTACCTTTACTTGGTAGAGCTGAAAAGGGGAAGGGCTATCTGATCAGTGTTTGTTGCTCATGACCAGCCTTCTAATCTTCTCTGGGGAAATTCACAAATGTGCACTTGTCCCACCAAAGAAAATACTTAATTCATAATCTCTCATCACTTTTCATTAAATACAATGAAATAATTTTTGAAGACACATTGCTAGATAAAGAGTTCATGACACTCAGGAGAACTAGCCCACCAATGCTCTGTCCTTGGGCTGCAACCAGAGCTGTGTGATGGAACTCTGTGTTTAGGACTTCTAGTCTGGGTGTTATGACAAGCCTGACAAGCTAACACAGATATAAGCACCCAGAAGCAGAGTGACACTACTAAAATTGCTTTTGCAAGTAGGTTCTAGGGAAAGGACTTAAGAGTTCTAAAACACACATTAGAAAAGGGAGCAGAGAGAAGCGCACATGTTAAAGATGAGTCTGTGAGGTCTCAGTCAGAAAGGAGGGTCATGTTATCAAAGACAGAGGAAAGGTGGTTCTTGTTAGAAGCAGCAGCAGAGACCTTTGGTGAACTGTGTTCAGGAAAGTAGACATCTTCAAGAAAGTAGACATGGCCGGTGAGAAGCTGTGGTGCACATCTGTAGTCCAGCTACTTAGGAGGCTGAGGCTGGAGAATCACCTGAGCCTGGGTTTAAGACCAGCCTGACTTACATAGGGAGAATCCACGGCAAAGGATGGGGAGTGAGAAGAAAGGAAAAAGAAAAAGGGAAGGGAAGGGAGGAAGGGGAGGGAGAAGTCAGATGAGAGGAAGGGTAAAGGGAGGGCAAAACACTGGCTATTTAAATGAGGCTATTTCTAAAGCAGCATGCTGATGAAATGGCCTGGTTTTTCCTGGATGCTAATAGTAAAATCTAAGAGGTAAGACATAAACTGACCAAGCCAACAGGGCTGTGTACTGGGACCCAGAATATCATCAGAATATCATCTAGAATGGAGTCGTGTGAGGAGAATCCTGAGTACTTGTGAGAAAACTCCAAGAAAACAAGACAACAGTCTTGTGACCTCAGTTTCTTCAAAAACACAAAATTATTCTTGGATTATGTTTTCATGCCCCTCCCCAGTGTAGCAGATAAGGAGTGAGTTACTTCAGAGAATTCATCACAACTGGCTATTGTTATTTGTCTACATGCCTCCACATGGAAAAACATGTTTTCGACAGGTACAACTTGCTGACCACATGTGGCTTGCCCTTGCTGTTATGAGAAGTACGCTGAATGTGAATTACAGTCCTGTAAGGCCACATCTTACAGTAACAAAGCTAGAGAGTAGACACATTAGAGATTGCTGGGGGTAAACAACAGGATATGGGATGGACACAGGAGGCCCTTTGCTTGGTACTTCAAACATATAAACTACATGTATGACAAGACAGAGCTAGTCATACAAACAGGAATGATACGAGAAACTGGGAAGATGTGTGAAAAACTGATGAACTGCATCAGTGTCAATATCCTGGCTGTGCTTTTCTACCCGGGCCTAGCAAAGGCGAATGCATCAGAAATGCTGAGAGATGCAGGACATCACTATAGCATATCTTCAACTCAGTATGACTCTACAGGGACCCTGAAATACTTTTATGCTTGAGGGGTCACCACAACATGAGGACTGTTGGGTTGCAGAGACTGCACCTCAGTTGACTGTTAGTTTAAAAGGTTAGCGCCAAGCATCCCCTTTACCACAGAAGGCAGAGTAACAACATAAATTCATGACAAGTTAGCATGGTTCTTCAGAGAAACGAAAAGTGAGGCACTACTCCCATACAGGAACTAAAAAAGACTGATAATAATCTGACATGAACACAGAGCAGTCAGAATTCTCACACTGTGGTTGGCAGAAATATAAAATGAAACAAACATATAAGAAAATGGGAAATTCTTACAAATTAAGGTATACACTTGCCATAAAATTCAGCCATTCCTCTCCAAAGAGAAATAAAAGCACATAACTACACAATGACTTATGAAAATATCTGTAGTAAATCTAGTTATAGTAATGTCATAATAGTAATAACTTCAAACAACGTAAATGTCCATCAGCAAAATGTGGCAAAGCCGTATGCTGGGATGTTTATCTCTCAGCAATGATAAAGAACCAACTACTGATCCAGGCTACAGGTTAAAGGAATGCTCAGAATCGTTAGTCTGAGTCAAAGAAGGCAAACACAAAAAGGTAAGGTGGTGCTTAATTCATGTAACATTCACTCAGCTACAGCACAGGAAGAAGCTGTGTGTTAACTGGACCACGGAGGAGGAAAGGGAGCACAGAGAAGCTCTATGTCTAGGACAGTGAGAAGACTATGCCCCTGTGGTGGTGATAACGCACACACCTCCGTCAGGGGTTTCTAGTGTAAGCTTTCAGTGGGCAGCTGGTTACATGAAATCCTAATTCTAATAAGATGGATAAGAAGAAACTACAGGTATAAACACAACATTTCGTTCTAAACACAATGGGAAACTACACCCTAGAAGAA